>NW_020954579.1:655526-672370 GCF_900497805.2 Vombatus ursinus | reverse complement strand
TTCTTTCTTTCTTTCTTTCTTTCTTTCTTTCTTTCTTTCTTTCTTTCTTTCTTTCTTTCTTTCTTCCTTCCTTTCTTTCCTTCCCTGTTTCTTTCTTTCTTCCTTCCTACATGAGCAGGGGAATATTGGGATATTAAAGTAATATTTTAAAAAGTATCATTAAAACTTTTTTTTTTAAATGTTGAATTTTAAGCTACTGCAATGGTTTAAAGCAGGGATTTACCTTTTTTTCCCATCATGGATCCTTAGGCAGCCTGGTAAAGTCTATAGACCCCTTCTCAGAATAAATGTTTTTAAATAATTAAGGGAAATGCTAAATTTCAGTTAGAGGTTAGTGAAAATAAACTGTATTTCTTTTTTGTCATCCAAATTCACAAACCCTGACCCCTGAAATCTGTCCACAGGTCCCTTGGGGATTTGTCTGTGAACCCCAAGTTAAGAATTCCTGTCTTAGAATGTTTTGATTTTCTTTGGGGTGGGGTAACAAATCATATATATTTTTGTATTTCTAAATTGCACATAACAACACAATTGTAATGAAATCATTTTACGCTAATTACCTTTTCCTTGCCCTGAAGAGTTTACACATCTTGAGTCACCGGATGTCGAACCCCTGTTCCCTAAGTTCCAAGAACTTGATCTGCCAGATTGGGAACCACTAGAGAAAAATTTCAGAATGAGTCCCGTGCCCCCTTTCCTCTTTTAAAAACAGTCTCCACACAAAGAAAATTCTAGTTGTTGTAGAGAAGGTGACAGGAGAGCCAAAGTTTATGTAGGAAGATGGATTTAGAGTTGGAAGGTATATCAAAGGTCTTTTAAAATCTAATCCATTTTACGAATTAGAAAACTAAGATGTAGAGAGAAAAAGCAGTTTGGTGGAAATCACTTGTTGATTACTTGTTGTTGTTCAGTTTCTGTTGTGTCTGACTCTTCATGACCCCATTTGAGGTTTTCTTGATTTTTCTTAATTTACAGATAAAGAAACAGAGGCAAACAGGGTGACTTGCTCAGGGTCACAGAGCTAGCAACTGTCTGAAACTAGATGTGAATTCAGGTCCTCCTGACTCCAGGGCTGGCATTTTATCCACTGCCTGGTGGAGATCACATAGATCATAATGTCAGGGACTTGAACCCAGGACCTCTAACTCACACTCTTTTCACTACATATATGAGGGAGGGGGCCATTCAAGGGCCACAAAACTATTTTCTTTGCCTGCCTTTTGTTTAGAATGTAACTGTTATTCTATAATACATCATTCCTCTTTTAAAAAATTTTTGTTTATAAGAGAATTTCATGAAGTTGTGCTTTTCATCTACTCAAGGCTTTTGCTTACCCTCCCTCTCCATCAAGCAGGCGCCGGTAAGTCTCGATCTCCATCTCCAGGCGGATCTTGACATTCAACAGCTCTTCATACTCCGCATTCTGACACTCCATTTCTCCTCTGATCTCACAGATTTGTTGCTCCAGGCTGCTGATCTGCATCTGCAGCTGGGAGAGCTGGGCTACATAGTCAGCTTCAGTATCCACCAGGGTGCCCTCCAGGGAGCTTTTCTGCCAGCAAAAACACAACCAAGGTGAATAAAAAGCAATGTGATTCCTGAGAAAAGGTCTGGTTCACTGGAGTCGCTTCATTCTCTACCACTGAGCATCTGCATCATTTTCTGTATCATTAAGTCATGGTCTTAGAACTGTCTAGAGCTCTGGGAAGTTAGTTGACTTGACTAGGGTCACACAGCTAGTACATGCCAGAGGCAGACCACAAATTATATCAGCCTTTGCAATGTCTTTACTTTCTACCATACTCAGTGGCAGTTATCTGTTTGTTCAAATCTATTGAAGAATTCTAAAAAAACAGACATTGAAGTGCTTACTCTGGGTGCTGGGGATTCAAAGATGAAACTGAAATAATCCTTATCCTCATAGAACTTTCAGTCTGCTGGGGGTAGAAGCAACAAATACATACCTTTGTAAATACAAAGCCTATACAATGTAGGAAGACAGATGGGTGAAAGGAAGGGAATAAGCATTCATATAGTGCCTACAGTATGCCAGGTACTGTGCTAAGTGCATCTATTTTATCTCATTCAATCCTCATGAAAGTCCTGCGAGGTAGGAGCTATTATTGTCATTTTATAGTTGAGGAAACAAAGGCAAATAGAGGTTATTATTATTATTGCTATAAATAATAATAATAAATATAGCCAACATTTATATAGTGCCTGAAGGGCAGCAAGGTGGTGAAGTGAATAGAGCACTGGGTCTGGAGTCAGGAAGACTCATCTTGGACTCTATAAGCTGTATGATCCTATTTGCCTCAATTCCTCATCTGTCAAATGGGGATACACTGGAGAAGGAAGTGGCAAACCACTTTAGTGTCTTTGCCATGAAAATCCTAAGGACATAATCCATGGGGTCGTGAAGAGTCAGACACAACACCAAGGGATTCTATGAGATAGAGGGGATAAGAGAGTGCATTCCATCCCTAGGAAAATCCTGTGCAAAAGGCCGGAGGCAAAAGATCAAATGTTATGCTCAGGGAACAGAGAGCAGTCCAGTTTGAACGCAATGTAGAGTGTGTGAAGGAGTATAATATGGTATAAGACTGGAAATTATGATTATGAAGGACTTGAAATGCTAAGCTGAGAATTTTCTCCTAGAGATAATGAGGAACTGTTGAAAATTCTAGAGTTAGGATTGGGATAATGATAACCTACAGCATTGGCTGCATGTTAAAAATTTAATGATAGATACAATTATATATAATATATAATTAATTATATATGTTATATAACATGAATATATTATATAATTATGTCATTAATGGAATATACAAGATATAATAAAATACATATAATAGAGAATATAAGTATAGTATTTATAACATAAATATGTAATACATCATGTAATTGCATGTAATATAAGAAAAATATAATGTATGTTTATATACAATTATATATAATATGATTATGTAGTTTAATTATAATAGTTTTTTTTTAAACAGTTTTCCTGTATATACAAGTTCCTTTTTGTGCTACCTAGTAGAGCTTTTTTGGTAAAGTGAAGATCACCAATACAAAAATTGTGTTCTCACAAATTCTTCTTATGTGGTTTCGAAAAAGAAACAAACATTTATTAAGCACCTATTGTGTGCTAAGCTTGCAAATATTGCCTCATTTGAAAAGCCACTCTTAAGTACGCACCATAGCCAGTTGGGATTGAAGCTCAATTTCAAGGCCTTGAAGAGTTCGTTTCAGTTCCGTTATCTCAGTCTTGGCTGAGCTGGCTGCCCCAGCATCGGTAGAGATCTGGGCTTGCAGGGAGGCACTCTGAAGATGAAAAAGAAAAGTAGGAGGAGAACTTGCCACAGAAGTGCTAAAAGTAGCTTGTTTGGGCTTATGATTTGGGATCCTTTCCCTGGGGTCGCTTTACCTGCTTATTGAACTGCTCCTCTGCTTCTCTACGGTTTTGCTCGGCCAGGTCTTCATACTGTGCTCGCATGTCGTTCAGCAGCTTAGTCAGATCGGTGCCGGGGGCGGCGTTCATTTCCACTGTCACATCGCCTCCAGAGGATCCCTGCATGCTCTTCATTTCCTAGCAGGAGGAAGGAAAAACCATTGGGAGCAAGAATGCAATAAATTACTTCTAAAATACAGTTGCTCATAGTGTCAAGATACTGAAAACTAGAGCAATATAGTAAGTCAGTTCCTATGTAGTCTTTGATAAGATACCTAAAGAGCAATTAAGTGGCTACTTTACTATTAAGTAAGTGAATTGTTAAAGAAATTTTTTAAAAAGTGAAAGTTGATTTAATTCAGTGGACCATGTGGATACCTCCTCATGATTCTTCTTGAGATAAGCCAGTTCTTCAGTAAGGCTTTCAATCTGCATCTCCAGGTCAGATCTGGCCATAGTCAGATCATCTAGGACCTTGCGTAGGCCATTGGTATCAGTCTCAACACTTTGTCTGAGATACAGTTCATTTTCATACCTGAAGAGGGTTGAGGAATAAATTACTATTAGCTATGTTAGTCACTTTTTTTGGTCAAACAAAGATTTTATTTGAGCTGACAATAGAAATCCATATAGAAGCTAATTAACAATATTTTATCTTCATGCAGTACTTTTGAACTGGGCCTATGATTTTATTGGTATAGGGAATTCCCTGGTGAGGAAACTCCCTTTATCAGTACAGATTAGCACCGGTTCTGCATTTTATAGACTGCAGTCTGCATTTTATAGTCTGGTGAGAAGTCAAATGACTTGACCATAGTCATGCAGCTAGCATGTGTTAGATGCAGGATGTGCACCTTACTCTTAGGCTAGCTTTCTATCCATTACGTACTGCCTCTCATGGCACCTGATACTTTATAAAATATTTTTGCATTATTGGCCACCTCTTAAAGAGGATTTTCCAATTTAAGTGAAATGCTAAAAAAGATAGTGGAGTGGGAATTCCATCTTCAGGGCTTTCTGATGAAAAAAAAAGTTATTGTGTTCTAGACCTAAATCTCTTTAGATTTTTTTTTCTTCTCAATGAGAGACATAAGTTTAACATATCTTTTCCATGAATGAAATTACTTCCATAGAAAAAATTTTCTCTTATAGAATGCCTGTTTATTTTTAATGTGATTTTCGGTAAAATCATGACTTTTAAAATTGATGCTTTTTTTAGTGTCTTAATTATGAGGAATTATTCTAAAGAATTTTTTTTTCCATAGCAAAACAAATTAAGGACATTTAATTTAAATCCTCCAGTAACGCTTAGTTGGAAAGAGCTAGTTTTTTTACTTCAGTCTGAAGTCATCAGCAGCCAATCGGGCATTGTCAATTTGTAGGACAACCCCAGCATTCTCAATAGTGGCAGCAATGATCTAGAAAATAGAAAAGATTATAAGAGAATGAGTCAACTAAAAAATGCTACAATTAGAAGTAGATAGACTGGTCATATTCTAGCTTTTACCACCGTTTTCTCATAATTAAGTTGATGTCAGAATGTGGTTGATAACAGTAGCAGTAACTACACTATAGTTATATCTAGAGAATGCCCTACATATTATAAGATTAGAGGTTTATAGCCAGAAGATATTTTAGAGGTCATCTATTATTATATTACACTTATTTGCCAATTAGAAATAACTCTGGGGAATGTAGGGGCAGAGGTCAATTTCAGAGGAGCTGGTGCAACATATTTCATCTTTCCTGGATAATGGCATTTATTGCACTTGCCCCAAAACGCTTTATCCTTTCCCTGGGTTTTCACTAGGACTGGCTAAAATTGATGCCTGATGATGAATCTGGGGAAAGCTATTGTAAAGACATTCCCCGACATTCATATACAAGGCTCATGGTAGGCTGTCACAGAAACTAGTACATCACAGAAAGAATGTTACTCTGGTAGAGGTGATCGTGGAATAACTCTGTCGGTGGATGACTGTGGTCCAGTGTCATCAATCTGAAATGTACATTTTTATCAGTGTTTAAGCAACTCAGTGATGAATAATGAACACAAGATGAATAGGTTGGTATTCAGGTTTCCTGTCTCTTTGGAATTTCAAAGGTCTGCTATAGCCACAACATGTCAAACATTTTCCAAGTGATTCATTCATTTCAATTTTTCACATCAATACATTATCTGAATAAAGCCTGGCCCTCATACATAAAATCTCATGAAATACTCCAGTGTATGCCTCCTTACCTGATTCCTCAGATCTTCAATGACTGAATAGCAGTGGCTGTAGTCTTTCCCACATTCAGAATCTCTAGATCCAGGTCCAAATTTATCATACCACTCCTTGATCTTGATCTCCAGATCAGTGTTGGCCTCCTCCAGAGCACGGACCTTGTCCAGGTAGCTAGCCAGGCGGTCGTTGAGATTCTGCATGGTTTGCTTCTCACTTCCAGAGAGAAGGCCGCCATCACCGGCGCCAAAGCCCCCACCACCAGCACCCCCACCAACACCAGCGCCATAACTATAAAAGCCTCCACTGGCACCACCACCAAAGCCAGAACCGGAACTTGAGACACTTCCGTAGCCTCCCACTACTGAGCTGCTACTGAACCCCCCTCTGAAGCCCCCCCCAAACCCACTGCTGAAACCTCCACCTAGTCCATAGCTACTGGAGCCTCCAAAGCCCTGAGCTGAGCTACCTCCCATGCCACATCTGCTGCTACTGCTGAAGCTGCTTCCACCACTGGACACTCTGGCACAGCCACTCCCTCCAGCTCGGGAAGAAACCCTAGAGAGACAAGACATGTTGCTCTGGTCAATGTTTCTCTTGCCCCAATGTAAGAGCGGAGTGGAACAAAGAGTGCATTGATAGAGGCAGCTTTTGGGCCTTTATATACAAAGTTTTAGGGTGTTTCTTTTCTGTGTCACATTTTAATCCCAGTTGCCTTTTTCTAATCCATAATTAGATAATTTCTTTTCAGCAAACCAACTTTACTGGCTCCTTTTCTGAAGCTAGGCCAGGGCCTGAGGGTGTTTGCTGTATCAGGAAGGAAAGAAGGTGGAGCAAAGGCAAAATTTTCAGTATTAGACTTTTAATCTTTCTGAAATTCTGATGACCATTCATTTCTTGAAGTCCATAAATCTAATGTTATTATAGTTGCTTTATAGCTTCCCAATTTTTTACATAATCCTCAGATTCAGGAAGAGAAAACTAAAGGCCGTTAGTATAGTGAGAATGATTTTTCTATTAAAAATTTTTTTGGATCCATATTATTTTTCAGTCAAATTACACTAGTGTCAGTATAAGTTCTAGGAATAATGGAATACCTCTTGAGAATTTGATAATTTGAATTTAGATGTTTTTCCTTGACCGAAATTTGTAAGGGCTATTGATGCTTTTGGATTTGTAGTCATTTCAAATATATCAAAGGTTGAAGATCTCTCCTGGCAACCCATTTTCATGATAAAATAATTTTTTATAATTACTGAAGCTAGAAACCTTTCCCCAGTCCTTTTTATCTTCCTTCATCTTTCTCCTTCCTATTGTTCACTTGAATCTTTTTGTTTGCCCATGCATGCTGTTTCTTTGGTTCCATAGCCTACTTTAAAAAAACAAACAAATCCTTTAGCATAGATAAAGTCTTTCTATGTTTTCCTTGGACTTGACAGCCAGATATCTAAGTAGCTGGTTTTTGTTTAATCAGGGTTGCTCTTTTTCTTCATCATCTTGACAATTTCTTCTTGGTCAATTTTTTCCTTCTCATTATTTGAATGTCTTGATGCTCTTCTTAGGGCAGTGAGGTGGCACAGTGGATAGAGTGCTGGGCCTGGAGTCAGGAGGACTCATCTTCTTGAGTTCAAATCTGGCCTCAGACACTCACTAGCTGTGTGACCTTGGGCAAGTTACTTAACACTGTTGGCCTCAGTTTCCTCATCTGTAAAATGATCTGGAGAAGGAAATGGCAAAATATTCCAGTATCTTTGCCAAGAAAAATCTGAATGGGGTCACAAAGAGTTGGACATGACTGAAATGATTCAAAACAAAAAATTCTCTTTTTACTTATTTCCCCAGGATTTTGGTGTTGTATTTCTTTTAACCTTCCTTGTAGTGCCATCATTTGGGACACAATATTAAAAGGCCAAATGATACCTTTTTTTTTTTACCATGCATATTTCTTATAACTTCATTTTATCATATGGTGAAGGTAAACCAGGGCAGCTAGGTGGTGCAGTGGATAGAGTGCCAGGCCTGGATTCAGAAAGGTATGTCTTGAGTTCAAAGATGGCCTCAGACACTTACTAGCTGTGCAACCCTGGGCAAGTCACTTAACTCTATTTGCCTCAGTTTCCTCATCAGTAAAATGAACTGGAGAAGGAAATAGCAAAATCATTCTGGTATCTTTGCCAAGAAAACCCCAAATGGAGTCATGAAGAGTAACACAGGACCAAAAAACAAGATCAACAAAGGTAACCATCTTTCCTGGTAGCTATGTTATTGTTTCCTATTTCTAAGAGGACTCCTTCATGGTATAGAAGATGCTTTGCAAATTTAAAATTGTTTAGCAGGGAAAACTCTTCTCCATACCCTTCTGAGGAAGGTGAAAAATGTATCAAAAGTTATAATATGTTGTCTCCCTTATTTTTCCCTTCCCAGTAGCTGTGAAATCATGAAAGCCCTAGCACTAATCATGGAAAGGTATGCTACTGCCAATGGTGGGAGCAACAATTATCTAATTATAAAGATCATAGGATTTTAGATTTAGAGCTGAAAGGGGCATCAAAGGCCACTAGTCCAATGCCCTCATTTTGTAGATGAGGAAAGTGACATTCAGATAATTGACTAGCTTATGGTCACACAGGCAATAAGAGCAGAAAAGAGATATGAACCCGTGTCTTCTGACACGTGCTCTTCACTCTTCTGCTTTAGTAGAGTAGGCATTTGGAGAGAAGAGGAGCAGAGGCAATAATAGCAAATTGTGACCAAAATTGGAAAAGAGACTTAGAAATTTGAGAGATGAAAAGAGGAGATGGGAAAAAAAGGCTGCATGGAGAATATGAATAAAAACTCCAGCAACATTTTCTCTCATGACTTTTGAGTCTTTGTTATTTATGAAACTCTCTTCTCTGGCCACCTAAATTTTAGACTTAGTGTTTTAGCATCTTGAATTTGTGTATGGGGAACCTTAGGAACGTAAATGTAGATTGAAGAAACTTGCTGTTGGTAAGTGTGTTATGGTCAAGAGAAAACATTAAACTTGGACTTCAAACATATGGCCTCAACAGAAGGTATAATGACCAAGTTTGGCCCCCTAGAAGAAGAGTTGAGGAAATGCACCTCCCTTCCCTCTTTGCAAAAGTGTGGGACTCTGGATACAGCGCACTGACTATACTACCAGATTAGGTTGTTTTTGGGGAATTGACTTTTTTTTCATTATTGCAAGGGATGGCTTTGCAAAGGGAAGGAGGAGGGGGGATGTATGATGATGGAAAAAAATATCAAAAAAAGGTTTTTTTTAAGTTTTTTTTTTTTTAAAGAAGACATTGGCTTGGTTACTTACTAACCATGTGATCAACCCACTCAATCTCTTATGGCTTCAATTTCTTCTTCTGCAAAATTAGGGGATTGGGCTCCTTCACCAGAGGGTTTAGAGTTGGAAGATTCTCAGAGATCATTCAATCCAAGTACTTCATTTTATAGATGTGAAAGTGCATCATGGAGAGAGGGAGTGATTTACACCCTCAGGTAGCACATAGCAGAACCAGCATCTGAGACCCAGATCCTCTGATTTTAGACCCCGAATTTATCCATCACACCATACCCCCCTCCCCACTAGAATATACTGTTCTCAAATAACTCTCGCAGCTCTAATATTTTGTGTGCTTGTGTGTGTGTTTGTGTTCATATGAAACTTTGTCCATTACTTCCCTGATCTCTCTCTCTTTTTTTTTTACTAGCCTTCTTACTCAGTTCTTGTCAGTTCGTCTCCATTTTGTCCTTTAGATTCTACTTGTAACACTAAATCTCCCTGAGGCTTCTCAGAAATTATATATTTCAGAACTGACTCCTGCCAAATGCATTCAGTGAATAAAATCCTGACTGGTTTTTCTTCCTTGTTAGTGCTCTCTTGGATGAGTCCTAATTCCTTCTGTGCATATGTGGCTTTCCTTACAGATGGTGAACTTCTTAATTAAAAATAGTCCATGATTTGCACAATGGTAGTGTGTTATTCCCTAATGTAGACTTGTTTTAAATGATGATAAGGTCTTCTTTCTAGATGATTTATGGTTTAAAATAACTTCCCTCTACTCGTTTCTTCAGCAGCTAGGCAGTACAGTGGTTAGAGCTCTGGAGCTGGAGTCAGGAAAACCTGAGTTCAAATGTGACTTTAGACACTTACTAGCTGTGTGACCCTGGGCAAGTCACTTAACTCTGTTTGCCTCAGTTTCCTCATCTGTAAAATGAGTTGGGGAAGGAAATGGCAAAACACTCCAGTATCTCTGTCAAGAAAAATAGGGTCAGAAAGAGTCAGAGATGACTGAAACGATACAACAACAAATAAAGACTGACAATATATATTGATATGATTAGAAGACCATAGATCTAAACTCAAACGAGCACCAGAGGCTGATGCACCTGTTTACATATGGAAAAACTGAGACCCAGTTTATTGGAGGTAACACACAAGGCAGAGTTCTACAATTTCTTTCCCAATTTCTATACCTCCAAAGCAAGGGAGCTCATGTACCATCATGTGTTATCTTATGTTCTTATGGTTTACAACCCCCAAATCACATACATTAAATGACAAAAAGCACACACAAATGTGAAAATTAGAAGTAAAATCTATCATTATTTTCTCATGAATGAACTTTTTGAATTTTATTTGCAGCAAAACTGTCCATTGGTCAATTTAAAAAAAATTCTTTTTAATTCTTGATTAATTTCAATTGGCTGAAAGGCCACTCACATGATGCCTTTGTTAGGAGTAAAGTTAACTGTATCCTCATTATTGTTTTTAGGTTTGGATAAGATTCAAAGAACCCTCATCCACGTATTATTTTTGGTGACTTATTACTGATTATGGAACTGTGAAGCTTCATTATACCTGATGTTCAAAGGCTTTCTATTACTAAGGAAATATCTGTAGACTATATATTGCTGCTGTTTTTTATTACTTGTACTTTCTTAACTTCAAATGACAAGTAAAGTTGAAAAAAATTTGCCTCCAGAAAAAATTCAAAATCAGTGATGTCATTTAATTTTTTATACCCTTCATAGGATCATAAGGCTGAAGCTAAAACAGACCCTAGAGAGATCATCTAGACCCCTTCATTTTCCCAATGAAGAAACTGTGGTTAGTGAAGTTTAGTGATTTACCCAAGGTCACACAATCAGAAAGCATCATCGAAAGGATTTGAATCCAGCTACCTTGAATCAAGTTGGAATAAATTTATATCCAGTAACTTTTAAATTTCAGTTTTGTACAGGTATTTTGCTGAAGGACTGAATCCTCAAAACTAAAGATTTGCATCCTTCATTTTGTGGCTCACAAAAATCATCAATTGGCTTTCTCTTTAGAATTTTCAGGTATGGTTCAGTAAGAGTGTGGGATTTGGAGTAAGAGGACCTGGGTTCAAATCCTGGAACAGTCACTTATTACTTTGGTTGTGATCTCAGGTAAGTCATTTAACCTCTAGCCTCTCTCAGCTTTAGCTTCTCCACTTACAAAATGACCAGTTTGGACAAAATGAACTCCAACTTCCCTTCTACATCTTCATATGTGATCCTATATCTTCTTTGTTTCAATCATTATCATGATGTTTTTGACATTTCTAATTGGTTTTTAATATAGAATTCTAATCTATTCAGTGTATATTTGCATTTTTGTTCAGTCATATCTGACTCTTCATGACCCCATTTGGGGTTTTCTTGGCAAAGATACTGGAGTAGTTTGCTATTTTCTTCTCCACTTCATTTGATAGATGAGGAAACTGAGGCAAACAGTGTTAAGTAACTTGCCAGGGCCACACAGCTAGTAAGCATCTGAAGTCAAATTTGAACTCACAAAGTGGAGTTTTCCTGACTCCAGGACTGATGCTCTCTCCATTTCACCACCTAGCTGCTCCAGAGCTTATTACTGTTGCTGTTCAGTCACGTCCAACTCTTCATGACCCCATTTGGGGTTTTCTTGGCAAAGATATTGGAGTGGCTTGTCATTTCCTTCTCCAGTTCTTTTGACAGATGAGGAAACTGAGGCAAACAGGGTTAAGTGACTTGCCCAGGGTTTCACAGTAAATTTCTGAAGCCAAATTTGCACTCAAGAAGATGAGTTTTCCTGACTTTAGGCCCAGTGCTCTATCTACTGTGCCACCCAGCTGCCCCATATATTTGCATACACACATATATGCACTATTTACACACACATATGTGACATATACATATAGTAATATACATTCAAAATTAAAGTTAGTTTACATAATGACATTTTTTCCTTAGGATCATAGATTTTGAGTTGGAAGAGCCCTTCGAGGTTGTCTGATGCAACCTTCTTACCATACTGATAAAGAAATTAAGGCCCAGAGAAGTTGAATTACTTGAATCTTCTCAAGGAGCTCACATTTTAATGGGGAAGATGACACAAGTGGACAAAGTCTCAGCTGCAAGTCAGAGGGATAAGTCCTATGGTCCTTAGGATGCAGCAGCAGCAGCAGCAGCAGCAGCGGAGATGCAGATGCCTCTTCTTTAATGTTATTTCCTCTGATGAAATCCCATTGGGTTCTGACGTTCAACTATTTTACAGTGCTAAGGTCTTCAATATGTGTCTCTTTGTGTCAGGAAGAAGGGGCAGGGAGGGCTTGAATCCATGGGCTTTGAGACTGGCTCTCTATACAGTACTCCATGAAGCCTTTCTTTGAGATATATCTTAAAATATTTGTTGTATATATTTAATAAAGTTCCCTGTTCCTAATTTCAACCAAGTGAATTGAACCCCTTATATCTGTCTCTGAAAAAAAAATCATACTGATTGCTTCCTGAAAGAGATCTCAAAATGACAACTCCTAGCAACTTTATAGCCAAATTCCGGAACTCTCAGGTCAAGGAGAAAATATTGCAAGCAGCCAGAAAGAAACAGTTCAAATATCAGGGAGCCACAGTCAGGATTACACAGGATTTAGCAGCTTCTACAGTAAAGAATCAAAAGGCATGGAATATGATATTCCAGAAGGCAAAGAAGCTAGGATTACCCAGTGAAACTGAGCATAATCCTTCGGGGGAAAAATGGTTATTCAGTGAAACAGAAGGCTTTCAAGCTTTCTTGATGAAAAGACCAGAGCTGAACCAAAAATGTGATTTTCAATTACAAGACTAAAGATGAAAATTTACTGAAAAAAAAATCAAAGGCTATAAAGAGCTGGAAGAATAGAAGACTGTGGACAGAAACTTGGAGGATGTGCCTTTACGGGGGAGGAAGAAGAGAAAGTGCAGCCAGTAAAGGGACAAAATGAGAAGCAGCTTGAGGAGGAAAAGCATTTGATTAATTTTTTCCCTTCCGTTGCTTCCCATAGGAAAAAAAAGTTCCCTATCTCTGTGTTAGAAAAAGGGATAAAATCCCAGCCCAATGTTTTGATTTCCTCTTTCCTTAGATTTCACTGGATAGAGTGCTGTCCCTCGAGGCAGGACGATCTGAGTTCAAATGTGGCCTCAGACCCTTATTAGCTGTGTGAACGTGGGCAAGTCACTTCACCCTGTTTGACTCAGTTTCCTCATCTGTAAAATGAACTGGAGAAGGAACTAGCAAACCACTACAGTATCTTTGTTAAGAAAATACCAAATGGAGTCACAAAGAGTTGGACATGATTAAGTTGACTGAACAACAACAACAACAAAATTAGTTCTCATATTTCAGGGGGGCTACAGATCTCTTCCTTTTCTAATTAACATACGATAAGGGCACCCTTTCTAAAATGTTTGAGGGGATGGTTGGAGCTTGCTGTGCTAGCATTTATTTGGAGATATTTAAATTTAATTCTTTTAAATCACTCCTTTGTTGAACACACACACACACACACACACACACACACACACACATCTTGTAGCAACCCAGCACCCTGGCAAAGTGATTGGGAAATATTGTCTGAGATATTATGTTGCTTAGCCCTATTTTCTTGTTTTCCATTCTAGGCCACAACTTTCCAAGATATGAAGTCATTCCAAAGACAGAGGAATTCTCCATAACTGTGGTAAGGAAGTACATTCATTTTTAGTTTTGCTGCCAAGGTTTTAACATTTGTGCCCCAAATCCTCCATGCCTGCTGGGCATGCTTGGTAGGAATTATTTTATTTTGATAGGGAGAGAGGATACCCATGGATATCAGGTTAAACATGTTCAGAATGGAACTCATTATCCTCACCACCTTCAAGCTCCAAACCTGCCCCTCCTTCAAACTTCCTTATTTCTCCTTCATCTTCCCCATATAATTTTCTAGTCACCTAGGTTTGTACTCTTGGAGTCATCCTCAACTCTTTACTCTTCCTTTTCTTGGTCCCCAAAACTAGAGAACTGGTTGCCAAGGTTTGTCAATTTTACTTCTAAAATATCTTCTCTGTCTGCCTGTTTTATTTTTGTTTTTGGTTCTAGCATCTAGCACAGTGCCTGACCTACTTAATAAATGCTTGTTGATTGATCTGTCCTTTTCTCTCTCTTCTCATGGCCATTACCCTAATCCAGACCCTTATCCCCTCTCTCCTGAACTATTAAAATAACATGCTAATGCTCTACTTCTATTCTTTCTCCTCTCAAATCCATCCTTCACCTAGCCCCCCAAATCATCTCAGCAACACACAGGCCTGATCATGCCACTCTGCTGCTTAAAAAGATCCAGTTGTTCCCTATAAGACAGGGATTCTTAACTTTTTTTTGTATTTGTCATGGACCCCTTTGTCATTTGTGGGCATAGTGGCCTATCCTGGCATCAGGAAGTCTCAACTTTGTGAGTTCACATGTGACCTCAGATACCTACTAGATGTGTGACTCTGGGCAAGTCACTTTACCCTATTTGCCTTAGTTTCCTCATCTGTAAAATGAACTGGAGAAGGAAATAGCAATCCACTCCAGTATCTTTGCCAAGAAAACCCCAAATGAAGTAATGAAGAATTGGACATGACTGAAAAACCACAACAACCTTTGTCATTTGCTGCTGAAGCCTATGGACCCCTTATCAGAATAAAAATTATTAAATGCATAAATGC
The DNA here is from genome assembly GCF_900497805.2 of Vombatus ursinus. Lineage (NCBI taxonomy): Eukaryota > Metazoa > Chordata > Mammalia > Diprotodontia > Vombatidae > Vombatus > Vombatus ursinus. Next base: position 657,670 of record NW_020954579.1, on the reverse strand, counting down.
ACAGGATTACAATGGAAACCAATTATATAGTTATCAAAATATTTTTAAAAGTCCAAGTTCACAGACTCCAGGTTTAGATCCCCTGCATTGGATAAAATACAAATTCTTCAACTTGGCATTTAAAGCGTTTCCCAGTCTAGCTCCAGCCTGCCTTTCCAGGCTTACTTCGTATTACTCCCTTTCACATGCTTCCTATTTCAGTCAAACTGGCCTTTCTGTTGGTTGGACTTGATATTTAATTTCCTATCTCCTTGCTTTTGTACTAGGCATCCTGAGAGGGCTTGAACCTTCTAATGTAACTTCATATAATCAAATATGATCATGTATGTAAAGCTATTTATTCAGGATGTCCTCCTTATCTTAAACGTAGGAGGAAGAGACTGCAGATTTGTGCTGATTAAAAAAAAATACACATAACTAGAAAAAAAGCAAACTCTTTTCTTACCATAGGACTGAAAAAGTCAGAAATTGATTGAGGTACCCAACAGATAATGAACTGCTGTGCTTGGTAGCAAGCATAAGGGAGCCCCGATGTTCTAATTAAATGCCTACATACAATAAAATGGGATAATGTAGGAAAATACTACAAAATGTTACACAAATATGAACCAATATTATTACAAATGATTCATAAGCGTTTGAGGAATTGAATTGTTGGACTCCGAAGCTTTCTATCTGTGTGATCTTAGACCAGTCAATTCATTCCACTATGCCTCAGTTTTCTCATCTGTAAAATAAGGGAATTGGATACCTTCAAGGTCCCTTCCAGCTCTAGATGTTTGATCTTATGAATTACCTTGGCACTTTGCTTGCAAAATAGTGCAATTGTTTCCATATAAAATAGATATTGACATAAATTTCTGCAAGATGGATGTGATTTCTAGGAGGTTCATGATTTATAAATAGTAACTGAATAGATTTGCATAAAGATAAAGAAGGAAAGTTTGCAGAAATTTTGTTTTTCATTCTCCCCATTGATGAAGAGGAAATTTGTTTATGTTACTTTCAGCAAGTTGCAGCTGAGGCCCTTCATTCATCTGTTCAACAATCAAGTATTATGTGGATTTTACAGTGACTTGTTATGATGGTAATTCATTCAGAACTAGCAAAATATCACAGTTGTTGAAGACACACTAGAGGAAAATGTATTTGAAATGAACTTTAGTGGGTGAGAATTTTGCTGTTATTTCATGCTGAGTGCTTAGAGCATGATAGTCAATCTTTTAAAATATATGTTTCCCTAATACCTGACATGTAGTAGATTACAAACTAAGGTGGCACCATGTGCATCCTAAAGGAGTACATTTTCAGCTTATAGTAGAATTAATAACTACGGCTATGAAAATGGATGAAATAATCTTTATTTGTAGGGGGAAAAAAGAGCCCTGGGTGGACAAATATATTGAGTAGGCTGGATCACAGCATCATGTATTTAAAGTTGGAAGGATCTTAGAAGACATCCAATCCAATGCCTAAAACTGAGGTCCAGAGGGGTGAAATGACTTGTCTAACGTTATATAGGTCTGTGATCTTGGAGACTGACTTTAGGACCAGAACATGGGGATTGGGATCTCAAACTTAGCCCTCATGGGTAAGAGCTGACGCTCTGTCTTTCCTCCCCTCCTGAGAGGGAGGATCTTGGACTTGAAGAACAGGGCCTCAATACTGTCACTCTGATCTGAGGAGGGGAAATCTGAGAATCAGGACTCAGCCTCCAGATGTGCTACAGCTCTGTCATTCTCACTAGGAGTGGGCACCTCATACTTAGCCCCTGGGGAAGAATAGGACCTCAGTGGTGTGGCTCTGATCCCTGGGAGGAGGAAGGGGTGGTCTGAGACCTAGAATTCAACTTCTAGGTATGGAGGCCACACGTCTGTTACCCTAACTGGGAGAAGATAGCTAGGACTCCACTCCAGGGCAAAAAAATAAGGATTCGACAGGAGTACAACAAATGAAACATGGTCATACAAGGCTGTGATAGAACCAGCAGAAATGCAAAGAACCTAGACTTAACACAAAGTTCCAATTTGGGAAGTAAGACTGGAAGAATGAGAAGACAAAATACATAAAGAACTATTGTGCTGACAAAGATTTCCAACACACACACACACACACACACACACACACACACACACACACACACA
>NW_020954579.1:607695-655516 GCF_900497805.2 Vombatus ursinus | reverse complement strand
CACACACACACACACACACACACACACACACACACACACACACACACGAGAACAATAATCCACAACACCTGCCAGGAAACTCTCAAAAATACAGCTTGGCAAGATCAATTGTAATTCCTAGAAGAAATGAAGCAAGAGTTAAAATAGTTAAAATGATAAATAAAATGAGAATGCTAGAGGAAGGAATTGGAAAAGATATGAGAGATACAGAAGAGAGAGTTAGATAGAAAATAAATAGGTTAGCACAAGAGATAAAAAATCTTTATTTTTAAAATTCTGAACTTAAAAAATATGACAAACCTTTCCATAACATTCTAGAATAGAAAAAAAAAGATGATTGCAGGTGAAACTTCAAATCTATTATGTACGATATGCTATTCCATTTAAATATATAAGAAAGTTATCATGTAACTTTGTTTTTTTCTTTCTTCCCCCCAACCCACCTTAGAAATGACTACTATTAGACACAAATATGTAGATATATGTAAAATCATTCTATATATATTTTTGTCAATCAGTTCTTTCTCTGGAATTTGGCTATGATATTCCTAGGAGTTTTCCTTTGGGGATCTCTTTTAGGAGGTGATTGGTAGATTCTTTCAATTTCTATTTTGCCCTCTGGTTCTAAAATATCAGGGCAATTTTCCTTGATAATTTCTTGAAAGATGATGTCTAGGCTCTTTTTTTGATCATGGCTTTCAGATAGTCCAATAATTTTTAAATTATCTCTCCTGGATCTATTTTCCAAGTCAGTTGTTTTTCCAATGAGATATTTCACATTGTTTTCTATTTTTTCATTTTTTTGGTTTTGTTTTACAGTGTCTTGATTTCTCATAAAGTCACTAGCTTCTAATTGCTCCATTCTAATTTTTAAGGAAGTATTTTCTTCAGTAAGCTTTCGGACTTCCTTTTCCATTTGTCCAATTTTGCTTTTTAAGGCATTCTTCTCCTCATTGGCTTTTTGGACGTCTTTTGCCATTTGGGTTAGGCTATTTTTTAAGGTGTTATTTTCTTCAGTATTTTTTGGGTCTCCTTTAGCAAGCTGTTGTTGACTTATTTTTCATGATTTTCTTGCATCACTCTCATTTCTCTTCCCAGTTTTTCCTCCATTTCTCTTACTTGCTTCTCAAAATCCTTTTTGAGCTCTTCCATGGCCTGGGACCAATAAATATTTTTCTTGGAGGTTTTGGGTGTAGGTGCTTTGACTTTGTTGTCTTCTTCTGGTTGTATGTTTCAATCTTCTTTGTCACCAGAGAAAGATTCTATGGTCTGACTTTTTTTGTGAAGCTTGCTCATGATCCCAGCCAATTATTTGAGTTATAAACTCTTTGTTAAGGTAGGGGTCTACTTCCAGTGTGGAGAACATATTGTCCCAAGTTTTGAGGGTTTTATGAAGCTGTTTTCAGAGATACTTCTAGGGACCCGTAAATTTTCAGTTCTTCCAAAGTGGTATGATAAGGGGCGAGATATTTACTCCTTTCCTGCCTATGCTCTGGTCTATGAGTGACCACAAGCACTCTTTTCTGTCTTGGAACTGTGAGGAGGATTTCCTCTCCACCACCACTACAAGCTCCACCACACCAGCACTCCTCCTCGCTCCAGGACCACTACCTAGAATTGTGACCCAGATCCAAGCACGCGCAAAGCAAGAGAATCCTGTACCAGCAAAAAGATTCTTGCAATCCCCCTCTGTCTGTGGGCTGGAAGGTCTGGAAGCAGCCACAGCCCAAGACTGCTTCAGGGACTGGGGCTGGGACAGAGCTTCTCTTTCACCGCAGTCACAGACTTTTCCTATTGATCTTCTAAGTTGTCTTTGGCATTCATGGGTTGAGAAGTTTGGAAACTGCCACAGCTGCCCGTGATTCAGTCCTCTAAGGCCTGCTCCAGGTTTGCTGAGGCCTGTTTTGCCTGCATGCCCATGCCAAACTGTGCTCCTCTCCCTGCCTAGCACGATATACCTTTCTGATCAACCATCCAGGTTGTCTTGGGCTGCAAATTTGTTTCACTCTGTCTTTTTGTGGGTTCTGCTGCTTTAGAATTTGTTTAGAGCCATTTTTTTTAGGCAATTGGGGTTAAATGACTTGCTCAGGGTCACACAGCTAGTAAGTATCAAGTGTTTGGTCTGAGGCCAGATTTGAACTCAGGTCCTTCCGACTTCAGGGCCAGTGCTGTATCCACTGTGCCACCTAGCTGCCCCCTAGAGCAATTTTTCACAGGTATTTGAGGGGTTTGGGGGAGAGCTCAAGCAAGTCACTGCTTTTACTCTGCCATCTTGGCTCCACCCCTTTCTCTGGATACAGATAATATCTTCCTTCATATGTCCTTTGTAGCTAATTTGGGTATTTATTTATATTTATTTAAGCTTTTATTTGGTATTTTATTTTTCCATAGTTATGTGTAAAAACAATTTTTAACATTCATTTTTAAAACTTTGAGTTCCAAATTCTCTCCCTCCATCCCCACTTCACTCTCCCCATTGAGAAGCAAGCAATTCCATATAGATTATACATGTATAGTGATGCAAAACATATTCATAATAGTCATGTTATGAAAGAAAACATAGACAAGAAAAAAAACCAAGAAAAATAAATAAAGTAAAAAGCATGCTTCAATTTGTATTTAGACACCATTGGTTCTTTCTCTGGGAATGGATAACATTTTTCATCATACGTCCTTCAGAGTTGTCTTGGATCATAACCAAGTCATTCATGGCTGATCATATTACAATATTGCTGTTACGTTGTACACAGTACATTTCACTTTGCATCAACTCATGCAAGTCTTTCCAGGTTTTTCTGAGACCATCTTGCTCATCCTTTCTTATAGTATAATAGTATTCTATCATAATCACATGCTGTAACTTGTTCAGTCATTCCTTAATTGATGGGCATCTCCTCAACTTCTAATTCTTTACCCCCAGAAAACAGCTGCTGTAAATATTTTTGTACATATAGGTCCTTTTCCTTTTTTTTTTAAATCTCTTTTGGGATACAGACCTCGTAGTGGTATTGCTAGGTCAAAGAGTATGCATGGTTTTATAGCCCTTTGGGCATAGTTCCATATTTTGGTTATTTATAATAGTCAGAGTGACTTAGTCACTCAAAGTTGTTTTTAAAACAATATTGCTATTACAGTATACAGCATTCTCTTGGTTCTGCTCATTTTGCTCTTTGTTATTTTGTGCAAACCTATCCATATTTTTCTAAGATCATCAAGCTCATCATTTCTTATAGCACAGTAGTATTCCATCACGATCATATACCACAAGTTGTTCAGCATTCCCCAATTGATAGATATCCCTGCAATTTCCAGGTTTTTGCCATCACAAAGAGAGCTGCGATAAATATTTTAGAACATATAGGTTCTTTTCCTTTTTCCCTAATCGTCTTGGAAAACAGATCTAGTAGTGGTATTGATGGGTCAAAGGGTATACACAATTTGGTAACTCTTTGGCCATAATTGCAGATTGCTCTCTAAAATGGTTGGATTAGTTCACAGTTCCACCAACAGTGAATTAGTGTCCCAATTTTTCCACATCCCCTCCAACATTTGTTACTTTCCCCTTCAATCATTTTAGCCAAGCTGATAGGTGTAAAATAATACCTCAAGGTTTTGTCTTCTTCTTCTTCTTCTTCTTCTTCTTCTTCTTCTTCTTCTTCTTCTTCTTCTTCTTCTTTTTTTGGACACTGAGTCTCCCTATCTTGCTTTGGCTGGAAGTTCAGTGGTCACTCATAGGCTCAACCCTGTTGCTGATTGGTATGCACTGTTTCCATCCTGGACCATTTCACCTTAATTAGGCAACCTAGTGGCCTCTCTATTCCTAGGGACTCATCATATTGGCACCAAACTTACTATGGATATTCAATACATTTTAGCCAACTAAAGGTCAGAACATTTGAAGTCAAGTGATCCAGCAACCCCAGCCTGTCCAGTAGCAGGGACTATGGGCATGAGCTATCACACCAAACCTTCTCATCCTTAAAAGGAATATAATAATATCAACTTTACAGGGTTTTTATGAAGATCAAATGAGACCAGAGCCATTGCTAGGACTTCTGCACCTGAGGCAAATTCAGTTAAATGGAACATACTTGTCTAAAGCATGACTACTCCTCTACATTGTTGAGGTTCAGAGAAGGTATAAATAACTTGTCCAGGGTCACTCAGCTAGTAAGTGTTAGAGGTAAACTCGAGGAAGAATTTATAGGAATTGAGGAGGTCTCTTCCTTCTATATAGTAGACTGTGAATCAACTATTGAAGTTAGTAGGGAGAAAAAAGAGGTACATGGAGGATCATAGATTATAGCAACAAGATTCTATATAGGGAGAAATGAACTTTAAAGGAGGTTGCTGAGTGGTGGTGGTAGATAATGAGTCTGAAACTGGTAGTAGGGAGCAAGGAATGTACCAGCTCTTCCTCTTGGTCCTTTATATGAGGAGTGTGAGAGAACTAACAAGCAGCCAAGAAGATAGAAGGGATATAAGAGGAAGCAATCTAGGGTGAAGGGAGTTTGTTAACAATTGATGAAATTTTCAGAGGGCACAATGGAAAGGGAAGAAAGAATAGGATAGGATATGGGAAGGGCTACAGATGAACTGGATAGGAGTGAAGCAGAGGAAAGGGAGTTTTGTCTAGGCACAAGGTGGTTTTGAATGACAAGGATCAGAAGAGCTGGAAGTAGGTTATTTCCTATCAATGGTGCATTGGAGAATAACAATGTAAAATATCTGTGGGAGTAAAGATCCATATGTAACATCTAATGCCTGTGTGATATTTGCTTGAGATATTTACTCATGAGGGAAACTAGGTGGTGCAGTAGATAGAGCGCTGGACCTGGAGTCAGTAAGACTCATCTTCATGAGTTCAAATATAGCCTCAGACACTAGCTAGCCATATGACCCTGGGCAAGTCACTTAACCCCATTTGCCTCAGTTTCTTCGTCTGTAAAATGAGCTGGAAAAGGAAAAGGCAAACCACTCCAGTATCTTTGCCAAGAAAACCCCAAATGGGGTCACAAAGAATTGGCGATGACTGAAAAACAACCAAACAGCAACAACTGACTCATTATGTGCTATCATATAGGATAAAAAAAACCCAGTCTAGGGACTTGAGTCGGCTCTGAGTGCAATATTTGACTTAGCCACAAGGTGGAAGGCTACTTGAGCTGTGGCAGAGTACTCAGAGCCTGAGTGCTAGCAGCCTAAACAAGCCCTAAACAGGACTTTGCCTGCCCAAGATGCGTTCTTAGTGTGGACATTTTCCCTTTGCCCCCAGGTCCCAATATAGTCTAGGAAAAGAAACATTGGAAATATTAAAATATAAAAGTTTGCTGCAATTACATTTTTTCATCTTCTTTTGGTGGTAATTCACTACCTCACATCTTGTCTCACAGCAATCATAGATTTAGACATTTTAGACTTAGAATTAAGTGATCATATATTTTATTGTATATACAGAATAATATATACGTATATGTAGAATTATTATATATGTATAATAAAATAAAAAGGAAAAATAGACAATTACACTCCTCCACCAGAGTCAAGATGGTCATTGCAAACCATCTCTTTGTCTTCCATTCCCTTCTTATCCCTCTCAGATTTTCTGTGTATATTGGGAAATTCCTAAGCACTCGTACAGGGACCTTCACTTTTCCTTATCAGACTCATAAATAAAAAAGGGGGAAAGAAGAGATTATCTTGTGATACACCAGTCTGTTCCAGAAAGAGGTTCACAGTAGTTGTCTGTCCTCAGCTGATACTGGATAATGCTAGTTTTGATGCAACGTTTGCTCCCTCTGTCTGCATCGATCCAGGCTGCTCATCTCTCCACATCCACTCCACTCCCACACCATGTACTCAACTCATGACCTGAAATCTGAATGGGAAGAAGAGATGTCACAAACATAGACAACATCCCTCTTTATACTGTCAGTGACTAGGACTCACGCCACGTTCTTTTTTGCAAAGGGATCATTGTGACCCTGGAGTGGATTATCTTTGCAGAATCTCAGAATTTACTCTCCTGCTCTCTGAAAATCATCTAGTTCTTAATATGCCCTGACCCATTCCTTACTGGTTCTCCTGTTGTTCTAGTGCGCACTGGGCCTCCCATATGGTTTAGGTCTTTCTTCCTGAGTGGGAGGGCAGCACTTTTGGAAGTAACAGCAATGAGAGTACTGGAAAGAAACCCAGGTATTTTCACCCAGCAAACTTTCATATTTTAGTATTTCCAATATTTCTTTTCCTAGACTACACTGGGACCTGGGGGCAAAGGGACTTAGTCACCTTGTTTAGCTCGGAATGAGATATTATATGGCAATATAGCCATTTGCAAACTTTTAAAACTACCATTTGGCTGTTATTATTAGGCTTATTCTGACCCCAATTACTGCTTTTTACCTGACCGAAATGTTCTTTTCCTTTTCTTCCCCGTAAAGTAGGAGTACTTAGTGTTTTTTTGTGTCATGAACCCCTTTAGCACTGTGGTGAAATCTATGAATCCCTTCTCAAGATGTTTGTAAATGCATAAAATGAAATACTTATGATTACAAAGAAACCAGTTATCTTGAAAGAATGATGCAATTTTTTTTTTACTATGCATGTTCGTGGACACCTTCAAATCTATCCGTGAATACCTTGTTTCAGAACCCCTAACCTCTTAAAAAATCTGGACAGCATACTGAAAAGCAGAGATATCACCATGCCAACAAAAGTCTGTGTCGTCAAAGCTATGGTTTTTTCAGTAGTGATGTATGGTTGTGAGAATTGGAACTGCAGAATCAGCACTTTTGAATTGTGGTGCTAGAGAAGACTTTTGAGAGTCCTTTGGACAGCAAGGAGGTCAAATCAGTTAATACTTAAAAAAATTAACTCTGACTACTCATTGGAAGGACAAATACTAAAGCTGAAGCTTAAGTACTTTGGCCACATAACGAGATGACAGGACTCATTGGAAAAATCTCCAGCGCTAGGGAGTATTAAAGGCAAAAGGAGCAGAGGACGGCAGAGGATGAGATAGATATGGTGTCATGGAAGCAAATGAGCTTGGACAGACCGTGGGAGATAGTGGATGACAGAAAGGGCTGATATCCTATGGTCCATAGGGTCGTGAAGAATTGGACATGGCTAAACAAATGAACAGTAACAGCACTCCTGGCAGTGTGGTACAGTGGAAATGTGCTGGCTTTGGTATATAGTGGACTTGGGTTCAAATTGTGACTCTTCTACTTACTAACTGTGTGACTTTGAACTGGTCTATTCACCTCTCCAGATCTTAGACTCCTCCTCGGAAAAATGATGGAGGAGCTAAGCTAGATGATTTCCAAGGTCCCTTCCAGCTCTAAAGCTACGATCTGGTATAAGGCATAATTCATAGGCTCACTTGGTTCTGGAGCTGAAAGGGACCTTAGAGATCAGCTAGTCACCTTATCTCCTCCTTTTGAAGATGAAGAACTGAAGATGACGATGACTTGCCCAAGGTCACACAAGAGGTAAGTACCAGAAGCATGTTGCTTTCTCGCCGAGGCTTTTTTCTGACTGCTTCATCCTTTGTGGATCTCTCCCTTCTCCTCACAATTATTATGCCTACAGTCAGTGAACCACTGTGTAATACTCAAGTGTTTTCCAAGTATTTCATCACTGTTATTTTTCTCTCCTAAACCAGATTAAGATTCCTAGGAGCATGTGTTGTGTCCCTAGTGTTTTGGTTTTCTCTTCAGTACTGGGAACACAGCAGCAGCTAGATGGCCTGATGTAGTGTTCTCAAACTTTTTGGTCTCAGGACCATGGTATACTCTTAAAAATTATTAAGAATAGACCTCAAATATCTTTTGTTTATATGGGTTATGGGGTAGCTAGGTAGTGCAGTAGACAGAGTATTGGGCCTGGAGTCAGGAAGTCTCGTCTTCCCAAGTTCAAATCTGGCCTCAGACACTTACTATTTGTGTGGCCTTGGGCAAGTCACTTAATCCCATTCACCTCAGTTTCCTCATCTGTCAAATAAACTGGAAATGGCAAACCACTTTAGTATCTTTGCCAAGAAAACTCCAATTGGAGTCACAAAAAGTCAGATATGACTGAACAACAACATATGGCATATACCTATCAATATTTACCATATTAGAAATTAAAAGATAAAATGTAAAATATTTTTATTCATCAGTTTAAGATAACTAATAATATTATAATACATACAATAATAATTACATATTGACATAAACAATTATGAAAATTAACTTTGTTGTTTAGTTGTTTTCAGTCATGTCTGACTCTTTATGACCCCATATAGGGTTTTCTTGGTAAAGATACTGGAGTGGTTTGACATTTCCTTCTCCAGTTCATTTTACAGATGAGGAAACTGAGGCAAATAGGGTTAAGTGACTTGCCCAGAGTCCCACAGCTAGTAAGTATCTGAGGCCAGATTTGAACTCTGGTCTTCCTCACTGCAGGCCTGGTATTCTATTTAGTGCACTATCTATTTGCCCTATGAAAATTAACTATGTTTTCTCAAATGAGAACAATTAGAAGAATGGTATCATTTTACATATTTTTTTGAAAATCTCTTAAATATCTCATTTAATAAAAGTTAGCTGGGTTCTCCTATCTGCTTCTGCCTTCAATCTGATGTGATATGTTTTTGTGATCAAAGCATGTGAAAGAAATCCATACTTTCACAGAAATGTCATTGGAAGAGATAGGAGTATTTTTAAAGCTTTTTCAGATAATTGTGGACATTCTTCTTTGGTGGCTATTTTAAAACTTGACAAATGGTAGTTTCTTAAAGGACAGTTGCAATGTGGAATCTGAAACATTATCAATGATTGAATGAAAATGAAAAAGACAAATAATGTCTTAGTATTATTGTGAAAATAGTTTTGACTTTGTGGAACCCCTGAAAGGGTTTTGGGGTCCCCAAAGGTCCATGTACCACACTTTGAGAACTGCTGTGGATAAAGCATTGGATTTTTAGTAAAATATAAACCCTTGGATGACAGAAACTCTTTAAAAATTTTTGTCTTTGTATCTTCTGCACCCAGGATAGTGCCTTGCACTTAATATGATCATAAGACAATTGAATCATAGATTCTCGTATAGCCTTAGTTTACAGGTGAAGAAACTGAGGCTCCTTAATATTAAGTGACTTAACCAAGTCACCCAGATAGTCAATGAGAGAGTCAGGAATCAAACTTGGGTCCTTTGACACCAAATCCAGAGCCCTATGTGTTTAACAAATGCTTGTCTTAATTTTGAAAGATTTAAGAACTCTGAACAATGCAATGATTGGCCAGTGTTCTAAAGGACTGATGATGAGGCATACCGCTTACCTCCTGACAGAGAGGCGATGAGCTAAATAAGCAGGATGATATACATTTTTTTTCTTTGTGTGGTCAGTATAGGAATTTGTTTTGCTTGACTATGCGTATTTGTTACAAGAGCTTTATTTTTTCTTTTCTTTTCTTCTATGGGAGATGGGGGATAAATGTTTGTTAATTGAAAGCAAATTAATAAAAAAGACAAAAAATATGCCCAAATTGAATTGAATTGAAAATGAGTGATTAAAATTTCTGTCTCTTTTTGGTAGACCTTTTAGAATGGTTCTTTAGCATATTGTCAGTGAAAACAGCCTTTTAAGCCCCTAATTTATGTGAAAAACAAAAAAAAACCCTACCAACATAGAAGAGGAGGATACATCCAGATTTTTCATAATCAAAAAAAGTTTTTTTGGGAGCATTTTTTGGGGACAAATTCATATGCAACGGTAAGTTTGAGTGTTTGAAATACCACAAAATACTAAGACCCAATCTGTTCAATTTGCAACAGGAGGAAAGTTTATTGACTGACAGGATGGCTAAGAAGTGAAACACAATTTGCAAGTTTGCATTTGGCAAGAGAAAGCCAAAAGGAAAGCAGAAAGGGCCTGAAAGAGCTGATTTCTCTTAGGCTGCTCAGACTGTTTCTTTCTCCAGGAGGACTCATCATTTCATTCTCTGTGACAAAGGCCATCTGAGCATCTGCTTATTTAATTTTCATTCCAGAAATATAATTAGCTTGAGATGACACCCCTTGGCTACTAGTGGAGTCTTCTTTCATCATCCTGGTCACTCTGATTTTGTTTGACTCTTAAAAAAAAAAAAAGAAACAAGAACTGTAATAGATGAACGTTAAAAGACATATGATTCCTAATTATGTTTTAAATAGGTTTTGGTTAGAATAGATGAATATTTTATTCATGATTGATGCACAGAAAGGAAACTGGGGAAAAAAGACACTTTACCTCCCTTCCACTGGTCTGTGTCTGAGTCAACAGATGGTAGACCTCTTGATACTTCTCCCTTGCCTCTAGAACTACTGGAAAAGAACCAGTTAGAGAATGTATTATCTCCAGTTATTTAATTAAATAACAGCAAGAATTCAGTGCCTATTTTAAGATTCCTGGGGGGAGGGCAATCTCAGGAATCCCTGTCCTTGAAGAGCTTACATTTTTATGGGGGAGAGATATCATTTCCACTGATGAGTATGTGCAAGATAATTCGAGTTGAGAGAAGATACTGAAAAGGTAATGGTGATCTGAAAAGATTTCATATAGAAAGTGGCACCTGCATTGAATCTTGAAGATGAGGATTGTAAGAGGTGGAGGTGAGAAGGGAATGCATTCCAGGCATGTGGCATAGCTTGTTTTCCTCTTAATGGGAGGAATCAGATATAATTTCCTTCTAAAGATAGTGCCTAGCACATAGTAGATGCTTAAAAATGCTTGTTGATTGATTGATTATTTAATCAGACTGAGTATATTCCTTTCAGGGGATGCCTTATTTCGATCTGCCAGGTATTTAGTTTCAGGGGGCAGAAAAGTCATGAAACTGGGTGATTGATAGTATGGAACTTCACTCGTAACTCACCTCCCTTCTCCATCAAGCAGGCTGCGGTAAGTCTCAATCTCCATCTCCAGGCGGGTCTTGATGTTCAACAGCTGTTCATATTCTGCGTTCTGACAATCCACCTCTCCTCTGATTTGGCAAATTTGTTCCTCCAAGCTGCTGATCTGAAGTTGTATTTGGGAGAGCCGGGTCACATAGCTTGCTTCGGTGTCTGCGAGGGTGCCTTCCAGGGAGTCTTGCTACAAATAGGTGCAGGTACACACACAAAATATCAAAATGAAATCATTTAAAATATAGGAAAAATATTAATAATTAAAAATAAGTTGATTAATCAATTAAAAAATTGAACATATATATGTCTCAGTGGTGAAAAGTGTCTCCTTGATACCTCAGTACACTGAGGGTAAGGTATCCAACATAAGGCAAGCTATCTATAAGGACCTATGATTTCACTGGAGATATAGAATTGAAAAAGAACCTTAGAGATTTTTAGTCCAATTCTTAATTTGGGGAAACTGAGGCCTAGCAAGATCAAGTGATTTGGCCCACGTCAGATAGGTATTAAGTGAAAGCTGTAGGTTTCTAACACAGGTCTGCTGATTCCACAACTGGTGTTATTTTAGGTAGTACTTAAACCCAGGTGTTCTAAATTCCAAATCTAGAACTCTGGCCACTAAATCATATTGCCTTTATAATGTGCTATGAAAGCCAAGTGGTATAAGCTTTGGCCCTCAAGTGCCCTCCTTTCCATCTCCTGGCACTGGTCTGAATTTTGCTCACATTTAAGGCGAACCTCACATGTCTCTTGTAGGAAAAGCATCATATATATGTATATACATATGTGTATATATACCTATATACATATGTGTATGTATACCTATATACATATATGTGTTTTTTTTAACTAGACCTGTGATTTTATTGGCAAAGGAAACTCTCAATAAAGAAGCTCCCTTTACTAACGCTGATCAATACCTGCTCATACAATGGGAGTAATAAGAGAAGCCCCTTTAGCTGCTGGATTGGGGACTGTGGTGGCCACCTCATAGAGCATATCTGGGGATGGACTTAAACCCTGGATCCTTTATAAGGATATGTGCAGACAGAGGCCGCTAGTTCATTCCCATGGTCTTTTTCACCAGGGTCTGTGTCAAAGATGATGAGCAACTTAGCAGTAAAATTAAAAGAAGAGACAGCTTCCACTCTCACTGTAACTTCCTCTCTTTCAAATGTGTGGCTGGAGACTCTGATAGTTCTTCTTTGGGGTTCTAGTGGAGGGGGTGGGTTTCATTCTCTCTCCCTTCCCAGAATCATCTACAATGTCTACATGCACATGGTAACAAGAGAATGTCTTGGTACTTAGGCAGCCTAGGGGAACCTAAGATTGGATCTCAATTTCCTAGCTCCTGAGGATGGGTGACTGAACAGCAGTCCTGGGATAGATGTTTCTAGCCTGGGTGGATACCTAATGACCTTGAGAGGTTCACAATTGTTGAGAAGTTTGGATCTTGGTGCCCAGAGGTAGGTGCTTCCTGAAGCCACACCTTTCTAAGAGGAGAAGATGACCACTATTGGGAGGATGAGGCTGTCTGTCTCTCTCTGTTTCTCTTTCTCTCTCTTCCAACCTCCCACTCTGTCTTTCTCTGCTTCTCTTTCTCTTTCTGAGTCTCTCTCTCTCTCTCTCTCTCTCTCTCTCTCTCTCTCTCTCTCTCCTCCCTCTCTGTCTCTCTTTCTGTCTCTTTGCTTCTCTGTCTTTTCTCCCTCCACCCTCTCTGTTTGTCTTTGTATCTCTCAGTCTCTCTGTATCTCTGTTTCTCTCCTTTCATGGTCTCTCTGTCTTTCTGTCTCTCAGGCACTGTCTCCCTCTCTGTCTCTTTCTGTTTCTGTCTCTCCTCCCTCCTCCTTCTCTTTCTCTCTCTCTCTCTCTCTGTCTTTCTGTTTGTCTCTGCCTTTCTGTCTCTTAATCTCTCTCACACCCTGGATTTTCCTGGGGCATTAGCTATCTAGCTATAGATTACTCTTGGCTTTTGCCTCCTTACCTGCAGACTGACAGAAACGTATGCAAAGCAGTTTCAAGAAGTTTAAAATAAGGGCTGGCTTTCCCCTACCATGGTCATTAGGGACTGAAGCTCGATCTCCAGGCCCCGAAGAGTCCTCTTCAGCTCCAACATCTCCCTCTTGGCTGAATCGGCTGCTCCTGCATCAGTGGAGATCTGTGCCTGCAAAGTTGCACTCTACAGGCACGTGGGAGGCAAGAGAGAATGGAATAAAGAATGTGTGAATTGCTCATCTCCAGGCATTGCTCTCTGATTGCTTAGTTGCTGCTGACTTACCTGCTTGCGGAACTGTTCTTCTGCCTCCCTACGGTTCTGTTCAGCCAGCTCCTCATACTGGGCCCTCATGTTGTTCAGCAGTTTTGTCAGATCTGCTCCTGGAGCAGCATTCATCTTCACGTTGACATCCCCATGATTCATTCCCTGTGTACTCTTCATTTCCTAGCAAGGGAAAAAGCAAGGCCACTGTAATAGTGATGTTGGGTTAGAGAAGAAGTCTGTGTGTCAGCTACTAGACATATTAGGGAGGAGAGAGAGTGACACGGAGGCCCACAGATGACAGCAAGAAGGTTCTGGACAACTGGAGTGAACTTTGAAGGAGGGCAAGGCAGGATGGTGGCTGAGGGAAGGCTATGGTTAAGTTTACTCTGGTGGTGATGGGCAGAAGTGTGGCAATAAAAGTGCACCGAGCAGCAAGCTATCTTCATTGCCAATATCCCCAGATGATCCCAGGGGTCCCATGTGGTTTGGCATCCCTAGGCCAGAAGGCTCATGGTAGGAGTGAGGGAAGCACTCTGTTTAGACCAGTGGGAAGGTGCCCTTGGCAGAATGAGATCTTTGGTTGCAGTGGCCTGATGACTGAGGAAGGGAGAAACTATGGGGGTCGGGGATGGACCAAGCCCCCTGGGATTCCAGTGGTTGACTCATGTTATTTCCAACTTTCTCCCTACCTCTTCGTGATTCTTCTTGAGATAAACCAGCTCCTCATTCAAGCTTTCATGTTGCATTTTCAGGTCTGATGTGGTCATGTTCAACTCATCAAGTACTTTGTGAAGGCCATGTACATCTGCTTCCACAGACTGCTGTACACAAAGCTCATTCTCATACCTTAAAAAATGTGCAGAATGTGATTTTTTCAATTAGTTGAATAATTTTGAAAGCTTTCAATTTCATCTACAAAGTATTCATAGGATTATAGCTCTGGGGCTGGAAGGGTCCTCAAGGGCAATCTAGTCCAACCCTCTCATTTTTTCAGATGGGGAAACTGAGGCCAAGGGAAATGAAATGATTTGTCCAAGGTCACATAGGTAGTTAACATTTTCAGAAGGAGGGTTTAAACACAGATCTTCTGACTCTTTCCATGCTACCTTATCAACCTCATAGTTTACCAAGCTATTCCAGATGAGTATAAAACTCATCACCTTCTTATTTCCCATCTTATGCACTGATGTATCATCATCATCAGATGCCAAGTGATTAAGCCACAAGATTAGATATAATAAGATTTAAAAAGATTATGTAATTTTAGAATTTCTTTAATAGAATATACATTTCAATTCTTTAGCAATTTCTTCTGATACAGGATTATCTATGTTTATGTGACCAATTAATTAGATGCTATTGGTTTTAGAGTTAGAAAAGACATTTGAAGTCATCTAGACTTCTCTCTCTTACTTTGGAGATAAGGAAACTGATGCTAAGCCTATGATCTTTTTGCTACATCACTCTTTCCCTGACTTTTCACTAGAATTCTCTAGTCCTTGGTGTATGAAGAATAATGAAGATTTTATTAGTTTTTTAAACTGCTATTAGAAATAATAGTTGAAAATAAACTCACTTCATTCTAAAGTCTTCAGCAGCCAACCTAGCATTGTCAATAGGTGTGATGATCTTGGCATTGTGAATGGTGACTGAAATGATCTAGAAAATTTTCAAAAATGGTGGAAAAATAAAGCTATGTATTTCTGGATACCACATAGCTTTCTGGTGTTAGTTTATTAAGGCAACCTTAGTTAAGAAATACTTACCTGAAATGTAAAAAAAAAAACTTCTAAATCAGTATCTGTATTTCTGATATTTTAGATAGTGAAACTGAAATTTACATAGTACATCAAAAGACGCGAAGCAATGAACATGTATCCTCTCTTTTGAGCCTCATGACAACCCTATGAAACAGGTCCTACAGGGTTTATTGCATTATCCCCATTTTGCAGGTGAGGAATCTGAGGTTCAGAGATTATGTGATTTGTCCAAGGTCACATAATCACTAAGTGTTAGAGGTAAAAGATTATGTGTCTCCTGATTCCAGGTCCAGAAAAATGAATGTAGGAGTATCGCACAAATAACAATTTTCAAATATATAACATTTTCATATAACAGTATGTATTATTATATATCATTAATTTCATTATTATGTTACAATATATAACTAATATATAACAATTTTAACATGTATAACATATTTTCATATAACATTATATATTATAATATATTATTATATATCATTAATGTCATTATTATGTTACATTATATAGAACTAATATATAATAATTTTCACCTGATAGAAGTTTGAACATTTTAATTTTGTAGGAAACCTTTTTTGGGGTCCAGACATATGTTATTATTGATGTGGAGGAGCTGCCTCTATAGAAACTTTCTCTACCTAAGCAAGTCAGTGACCCATCTTTAACAAGGCTTAAGATTGTTGCGTGGGCTCCTGAAAGGTTAAGCAAAGTACCCAGTATCACATAGCCAGATGGAGCACTGGGCCTGGAGTCAAGAAGACCTGAATTCAAATGTTACCTCAGACACTTACCAGCTATGTGACTCTAGGCAAGTAACTTAACCTCTATTTGCCTTAGTTTTCTCAACTGTAAAATGGTTTATTATGAGAATAAACTAAGATATTTATAAAGGGCTTTGCAAACTTTAGAGTACTATAAAAATGCTCATTCTTACTATTTGTTAGAGACAGAACTTGAAATCCGATCTTACTGACTTCAAGGCTGGTCTTCTACGTTTTATGTCATGCTACTCCTTGTGTGAAATATTATTATTTAGCAAGCATTAATTAATATATTACTTTTATAATTTTTATGGCATAGAAAAAGAAGGAAAAGATATTGAGATTATATCACTTTACCTGGTTTCTTAGATCTTCAATTATTTGATAATACTTGTCGTAGTCTTTCTTAGATTCAGCCTCTTTAGCCCTAGATTTATCATACCATTCCTTGATTTTGATCTCCAGATCAGTGTTGGCCTCCTCCAGAGCACGGACCTTGTCCAGGTAGCTAGCCAGGTGGTCATTGAGGCTCTGCATGGTTTGCTTCTCACTTGCAGAGAAAAGGCCCCAATCACTGGCACCCAAACTACCTGTCCCACCGCTGCTCACGGCACCAGCACAATAACTGTAAAAGCCTCCACTAAAGCTAACATTAGAACCTGAGCCACTTCCGTGGCCTCCCATTAGGGAGCTGCTACTGCACCCACCTCCGAAACCCCGTCCTAACCCACTGCCAAAACCTCCACTCAGTCCACAGCTGCTGGAACCTCCAATGCTCTGAGCAGGGCCATTCCCCAGGTAACATCTGCTACTACTGCTGAAGCTGCTGCCACTGCTGTCACTGCTGCACACTTTGCCACAACCACTACCTCCAGCCTGGGAACAAGCTCTCAAGAGGCAAGACATAATGCACTCTAGTCAACCTTGCCCCAGGAGTGAGGAATGGAAGTGAAGACTGCCCTGATCAGGCCATCCTTATATACAGAGATTTAGGGTGTTTCTTTGCTTCTTTCAATTCTATCCCTGTCCGTTTACCTCTTAATCCTCAGATGATGAGCTTCTCATAATGAACCTTACCCTACTGGGTCAATTGATATTGAAAAAAAATTAGCAAGGGTGGGGAAAAATGAGCATCGTTATCACGTTTCAGCCTGTGAGCATCTCCTAATCTGTTATTTTCCCACATTTCCCCCTTTCCTTCTGTTTATCTGAACTGCATTGTCATATATTTTCTAGTTTTACAAACTATTCAGGTGGGCTTTAGAGCCCTTAAGCCTCCCATTTCTCCTGTGCCATTCAGGCAAAACAGTTATACACAGTGTCAGAATTAGTCAGAATCCAATTTACTGCACTTAGTAGTGATTCTTCAGGCAGATTCTTTTTTTTTTAATCCAGTGATAATTAGGAGTAGCATCATATGCCTACTGTCTTTTCATCTGGGGGGACAAACAGAGAATTGCAGCTACCCTTGAAAAATGAACTGTAAGCCTGACTTTGCAAATCTATGGACTAGCTTTAAAACCAAGGATTGTTAGGTCAGGTGAGGTCATTTATGAACGATGTTCTATGCCAGTTGATGATCTCAATCATTCTACTGAGATGTAGAGAGTGGGTTGAGAGAAATGGATCCTTTCAGAGCCTTGATCTTTGCATCTTGCTTCTTTGATTGTCCTTACTCATCTCCCAAAAAGAGTTTTTAAAGAACATTTCATCTACTTTGGTTTATCTGCAAGCATTTTTTCTTATTCTTCCCATTGTCTCCTTTTTATGGAATTGCAATTGCCAGTTTTTATTCAGACAGGTTGTTGCCCTACTTTTCCACTTGTCATTGTCTTGTCATTTCAATATTATTCAATAGGAACAATGCATTTTTGTGAACACTTAAGAAGGGTCTGCTATATGTATAATGCTATAGTAAACTTTAGGGGAAGATGGAAAATAAGCAAGACACAATCCCTTCTCTCAAAAGAACTGCTAAGCAAGTGTTTATGTGTGTTTGTGTTTGTGTGTGAGACGTGTATGTGAGCAACACATCAATATTAGAAGAAAGAACATATCGAATACCTAACAGATGTGAATAAAGGATTATGCATAGTCTGAATGAGAGCTAATTTCTAATTTTGATGATAAATTGGTTATTGCTAACTAAATACCTGGGTTTTTAGATTCATTTTGAAAATAATGCTATTCTGGAAAGAGTGCCAGATTTGCAATCAGAGTACCTGGGTTCAAATCTCAGCCCTGTCACTTCAACTCTCTGGGACTCATTTTCCTCATCTGTTTAATGAAGGAATTGTACTGTATCACCTTGAAGGTTACTTTCAGATCTATATATAGTATTTTTTTTGGAGGTAATTAGTGGAATCTTTTGATTGGTACTTTGTTTTTTTTTATTCGAAAGTTGTGGACAGTTTTTTGGAGGAATATCTTTCCTGTATTCTGGTGTTTAAGTTTTTTGATTTGTAGTGTCCTTCTCAGAAACCCATGATATTTATTTTCTCTGAATATCCTCTCTTCAAGGCCTGTGGCTTTGGCTTGTATGACTATCAGTGTTATTTAAAGTTTTTTTTCTCTTTTGCCAGATTTTCCTTCAATTCCACATTTTTATATTCCAAGTCTGTTATTCTCTCTTTCACTTTTTTTGTGATAAAGTCACTACTATGGAATCAATTTTGTCTAATCTCCTATTTTTCCTTTGAAAACTATGTATTCTGACTTTTGTTCTATTTCAATTTCTTATATAGATTTATTTGTCTTTTGAACCATTCCAGAATTTCTTGTTGTTTTTCCATGCTCTCTTAGGGGTCCGCAGGAGTCTGTTTCATCAGGCATTGGTTCACTTTCCTTTGTCTTGTAAGGTTTAAGAGAGCTTTATATTCTTTTTGAGGATTTAGTACTCATCCTTCTAGTTATAGGATCATCTTTGTCAATTTATCTGTTTGTGCTTTAGGTTTTAAATTGAATTTTCTTCTTTTTGAAATCTTTAGTGTTTTAACCTCTTCTGTTCTCTATTACTTAGTTTGTGACTCCTCTGCCTTTGAGCAGGGGACACTTTTGGGGCTGGACTGCAAGTTGCCTTAGCTATCTCCTACATTGAGGGAATTTATGTTTTACCAGCATTGAGCTCTGCCCTAACTAGCTTCTGGCAGGATAGAACTGGCCACATCTGGACTTCAGTCCCTTTTCTTTCAGACTAGGTATAGCCATGTATATTGGCCCCTGGGTATCCTAGTTTCTTCCTTGGCTCCTGTCCTTTCCTTTTCTGGATGGGTTGAATAAATGTTTGCTATTTTTTTTAAAGTGTTAGTGGAGATCAGAGAGGGTGTTTTGAATTGAGTCCCTGTAGATGTAGGGATCCTAACCTATGGGCTACTCAAGGCATAGGGCATTCCAATCCTCCTCCTCTCCTACTCCTGTGGTTTGACAGAATTAGTGTTTACCTTGTGGGAAGGAATGGTTAGTGGGTGGGATGTGCTAGAAATCTCTTCATCAGGAGTCTGGGTCCTAAGCAATAGCTCATGAGTTAGTTTTTGTTTTTTGTATCCCCAGCATGAGTGTGAAAGCTAGTGGGAGATGGGGACTGAATAAACTCTCTAAAGATTAGCAATGTTCAGTGTTAATTATAAAGTTTTTAACTTAACAGGGTTGTTGCTATCTTGTTTTGTCCATTCAGCTGTAATTGTTCTACCACTGGTGCATAATTCCTGTTTTGGTGATTTCTGGAATATTAATGGGGATCAGAAAAATATCTATTCTGCTGTCTTGTTGATCATGTGAGCAGCTCTACATCTATAGTCCTAACATAAACCTAGGCATTGCCATTTCACCAAGGTCACATTGAAAGTTGGGCATATAACTATATTGGAAGTGACTGGTCCTGAACTCCCCTTTCAAATTTCTGGGTTTTGGGGTTTTTTTTTGTTATATTTAGTGAAAACACTAGATAAATGGGTCATTAATCTCAGAGACAGGAAGGAAAAAATACGTTTTCCAGTCAGTGCCATTTTGTTCTGCTCCCTTCCACTCCTGACTGTACTTTCAGAAATGCACTTCTGGCTCCACCACAGACACTTCTGAGAAATAAGACTAGGTCAGTAAAACACAACTTTTATCAGAGTGCATGAATTACTTCAGTCATACCCAGCTTTAAGTGGGGCAGTGGGGAAGAGTGGACAGGAAAGGGCTGTCATTTCCTTTCGTTCCCCACTACACATTTGCTTTTCTCACTATGATTTCAGGGAGGGGACACTTCATCTTAGTCATGGTTCCCCTTCAGTCACAAAACTGTTCTTAGCTGCTTTTATTTGCATTACTGTTTCTGCTGGCATGCCAGGTCTCTGAGGGAAGGCTTCCTCTAACCTCCTTCTATCCTCTTAGTGATTTGTCTGCTTTATTGTGGGCTTTTAAAATTTCTGCTCCTATCTCCAAATCATGCAATATTTCCTTGACTCAGCAGATAAGCAAAAACTCAAAATTTGTGCAGTCTATATATGTGATTCACCTTCTGTAGGACGCCTTCCCCTGCCCCACTTCCCCTAGGTACAAGTGCTTTCCTTCTGAGACCATTTCCTATCTCCTATCTCCTTGT
Source organism: Vombatus ursinus (assembly GCF_900497805.2). Taxonomy (NCBI): domain Eukaryota; kingdom Metazoa; phylum Chordata; class Mammalia; order Diprotodontia; family Vombatidae; genus Vombatus; species Vombatus ursinus. Next base: position 635,209 of record NW_020954579.1, on the reverse strand, counting down.
ATGTACCTTGTAATTTATATACCTGTCCTATTAGAATGTGAGCTCCTCAAAGGAATTTTTAAAATTTTAAATATTTTAAATTGTCTTCTCATTTCAGCACTTTTCAAAGTGCCTGGCATATAGTAAGCACTTAAATGCTTGTTGATTGATTGACTGTTGGGGGTTCATTGGGCACCTGGCTACTCTTATTCAATTGATTGATTCACTTTTATTCTCTATATGGTACTATATTTATATGTGGACATATCTTATTTCTTTCTACAAGACCAGGAATCTTCACCTGGGATCCAGGGACTTGTTTTTAAAAATATTTTGATAACTATATTACAATTTAATTGGTTTCCTTTGTAATTCCATATATTTTATTTCATTAATTTCAAAACATTATTTTGAGAAAGGGTCCATAGCCTTTTAGGGGTCCAAGACAGTAATGTTCAAGAATCCTTGGACTAAACCATAAGCTTCTGAGGGCAGATATCACACTATTCTCATATCACCACACTTTTATGAGACCCCTTGACCTAAGTCATCCAGTTGCCGCTTGACAGCTCAGAACTGAACAGAAACCATGAGTACTCAGAAATCAGATTTGGTTGTTATATGAAACAGAAGGGGCTGCTAGGTGGCGCCATAATGCACAGAGTGTGGGGCCTGGAGTCATGAAGACTCCTGAGATCAAATTTGACCTCAGACACTTCCTAGCTGTGTGACCCTGGGCAAGTCACTTACCCCATTTCCCTTAGTTTCCTTATCTGTAAAATAAGCTGGAGAAGGAAATGGCAAACCACTCCAGTATCTCTGCCAAGAAAACCCCAAATGGAATCACGAAGAGTCAGACATGACTGAAAGATGACTGAACAACAAATATATGAAACAGAATCTGACTTTATAGTCCTTGTGTATAGCTCTTGCCACTCAACCTCTCTGTAGGTATTTATATATAAGGAAGAACAGCAAAAAGGTCACAGCCTGATTCCTGCATACAGTCTTTCTTGCGTACGTCATGGCTTATCAAGGCATAGGCAGGGCTCTGGAGTCCCTCTCCTTTCCCTGAAGCGTTGACTCTTTTGCTAATAAATTCCACCCCCTGCTGCTGAAATGACTCCTGCCATGAGCTCACTCCCTAGATACGCTATGTGCTCACTCACCAGTGTGAGTGTTCTCCCACGACATCTTACAACCAGACCCGTCCCACTGCATTTGCTAATTCTTCTTCCATGGTCCCAGGCCAATTTTATCCCTTCTAAGGCCAACCATCCTTTAGTTTACTTCCTGATTCTCTTAATTAGACAACTTCATCCCCTTGAAGCCTCTGGCGTAAACTCTTTCCCCCTCTCAACCCAATAGCTTTCCAAACCCTTTGCAGTAATAAATATGTTGTATTTCTCTTGATGCCTCCTTAACACCTAGTATGTCCAGAGCAGGTGATCAGTAAATACTGAATTGAATATATCCTCCATGCTTGAAAGTATTCCTGCAAATGATTTGCCAATTAGTTGAATTACCTTGAAAACATTCATTTTTAATTTGAACACAAAGTGGTTAATGTTTTTGGAACATTGAAATTATGAACAAGATTTTAAACATTTAGTTTTATAATCTATTAGTTTGGTCCTTTTTTCAGTTGTGTCTGACTCTTTGTGACCCCATTTGGGGTTTTCTTGGCAAAGATACTGGAGCAGTTTGCCATTTCCTTTTCCATCTCATTTTAAAGAGAAGGAAACTGAGGCAAACAGGGTTAAGTGACTTGCCCAGGGTCACTCAACTAGTGTCTGAAGCTAGATTTGAACTCGGAAAGAAGAGTCTTCCTGACTCCAGAGCCAACACTCTATCCTATAATCTATTAGATTCCACATCAAAAGGAAAAGGCCCTCAGCTCCCACACAAGCACTCAGGTTAATAAGATATCAAATATAGCTTAGGTTTGTCTTTATTCAGCAGATAATACATACAAGTCTTAGCATGCAAGCTCACAAACAATCAAAACTACTTTTCCATCCATCCCCTTCTAGTTGGTGTCTATCTCCCTAAGGACTCATACAGTTTTCTATACTATTACCCTGTGTCAAGTCAACAAGCATTTATTAGACACCTGCTACGTGCTAGACACTGTATAATGATGTTAATTTTTTAAAGTCAATGTGTGCCTGCAGGAATTCTTATGCATGGTTTAGTGACCCCCTTTTCCATATGAGTTTGACACTGTTGGTCTAGAGTACCTATATTTGACTGGGACAAATAAATATAATTCTAGTCAAATACCTCACTCAAGACTAGAATCTGAAGAAAGGGACTCTGACTTTGGTGATACTTTTGGAATTTTCCTGGCCTTCTCCCCATTTAACATGCTGGTGGTACAGACATAATCCTTTGTCCTTCTAATCTCTGCAGAGGCAGGTTAGATCTCAGATCACACATACACATGCCATTCTTAAACCATGTCTTGGCTTTTCAAGAAACGAAGGACTCCTTAGCATATTGGAAGCATATTTTAGGTATGGATATAAATGAGTCTTTTATTTAAATAACTAGGATATGAGATATTTATCGGAGAAACTTGCTACAAATTTTCCCCTAGTTAACTGTTTGTCTTCTAATTTTAATTGCTTTGGTTTAATTTGTGAAAAACCTTTTTAACTTTATGTAATCAAAATTGTCTTTTTTTTCTGTGATCTTCTTTGTAGCTTGTTTGGTTGTGAACTTCTCCCTTTTTTTCAACAGGTCTCATTTTTTTTTTTTAGATGGGGTCTTCCTATCTTACCCATGCTAGAAATGCAGTGACCACGAATAGGCCTGATATGAATGCTGATCAGCATGGAAGTTTTAATCTGTTCCATTTTTCCAACCTGGGAGGATTTGCCTTGCCTCTGTATCCTGGTTGTCTTTCCCTCCCGGGGGCTCACCATATTGATGCCAGGCTTAGTTTAGATACCCAATAACTTACTTTACTGTGGCTCAATACTTCTAAACTCAAGTGATCTAGCAGCCTTAGCCTCCCTAGGAGCATAAACCTCAGGAATGACACCATGCCTGACTTCATTTTTTTTTAATCAAATATAATTGTTATTACATTGTGGTAGGTAAAGAATGTGTTTAACAGTTCTCCTTTTCTGTGTTTATTTGTGAGGTTTTCAGTCCCCTAACACATGGTCGGTTTTTATAGTGGTGCCGTTTGCCCTTCAGAAATATGTGTACTGTTTTCTATTCTCATTCAAAAATCACCAGAGACTTATCATATCTCACTTAAAATTCTATTCAAGTCCTTAACTCCTCTCTTTCCTTCCTTCCATCCACCCATCCATCCTCCCTCCCTCCCTTCCTTCTTTCCTCTCTTTCTTTTGTTAAAGGGAGAAATTCCCTACTATTACAGTTTTATTTTCTGTTTCTCCCTGTATCTCTCTTCTTTTTTTCTTTAAGAATTTGGATGCTATAGTATTTTGTGCATCACATTCAGTGTTTATTTATTTTATTGTGCTTTTATATGACCCACTCTTGATCAGCACTGCAGATCTCACTGATTTCAAAGCTCACACTAAGATATGCCTTCTTGTTCTAGCTTAAGAATCATTGCCTTCCAGGTAGCTGGAAAGAGCTTCTCTCTGACATTTTTTTCTTTCTTGCAGTGGCTTCCTCTCTGTGTCTTCTTCTCAGAGATTCTTCCTCCCCCCCTTCTCCCACCTCTGGTCCTTGAAGAAGTCTCAGGTAGGCAAGATATTACAAGTGAATTTGTCCAGTTTCTTTAAGTGTGACAGTGGCATTAATGTGAGAAGTATATTTTATTTTATTTTTGGTATTCATAATCCAGTGTGGCTTCTATTTTCCTCTGTTCTCCAATGCAAATTTCATCTCTGTAAAGAAGTTTTGCATTTTAAATTTTAAATTAGATAATTTCCCCTTTGTAATATTATTTTTTTGTGTTCTGTTATTTTTCAGTTGTGTCTGACTCTTTGTGACCCCATTTGGGGTTTTCTTGGCAAAGATACTAGAGTGGTTTGCTATTTCCTTCTCCAGCTCATTTTATAGACAAGGAAACTGAGGCAAACAGGGTTAAGTGACTTTCCCAGAGTCACACAGCTAGTAAGAGTCTGAAGCAAAATTTGACCTCAAGAAGATGAGTCTTCCTAACTCCAAGCCAGGCACTCTATACACTACATCACCTAGTTAGCCCCTTTAATATTCTACTGGCGTAATTTAATTGGGAAAGAAAGATTCCTTGGGGTGATTTAAATTGTTTTCATAATGCAGCAGGGTAGATTAAAGCAACATTTTCCCTTTTTAAAAAAATCTTTGATGAGCAATTATTTACCTTTTAGTATAGTTCCATCAAATTTGCTTCACCTTTACATACCATCAGTCAAGTTTTGCAAAAGTTATAATTAAACCACATTTCCCATGAAACTTATTCCTCTTTCCTGTGACTCCCTAACAAGGATGTTACTCTAATTAGGGTAGTACCTTTGGTTTGTTTCCATAAGTTTTTCTTAATCCAATGAATATTATTTGTTGTAGCAGACTTTGCCATTAATCGTAGGAATGGGACTGAATGTTCCAAGCCATATTTTGTAAATGAGGTGATTGATGCCTGTTAATTTTGTCATGTCTGCCTATTTATTCATATACTTTTGTTATTGTCTGCACATGTGAATTCATTGATGTAGGAGGATTCCTAATGAGGGAACTCACTCTACTGAAGCAAATGAGTAACTGTTCTACAATTCATAGTCTTAGAGAATTGCCTAGACCATTGAGAGGTTGAGTGATTTGCTTAGGGTCATCCAATCAGTATTCTAGTAGGTTCAGTCCCTCAACTTGTACTCATTCTTGTGATTTAAGAATGGTGCCCAGGACAGCCACCTTTTCATTTCCCACCTGGTTGCACCCCTTAGTACTTTCCCATCATGCTTTAGAAACCTCTTCATCTTAGAAAATCACTTCAGCCCTAGAACTCACATTTTGATTGGAGAGTGGAGAGCTACTCCGGGAGCCTCCATTTAAGAAGGGTACTCAAGGCAGCCATCTCTTTATTTCCCAACTTACCACCCCCACATTTCAGCTTTCTTTTGTGTGTTTTCTTTCCCTGTTGGAATGTAAGCTCCTTGAGGACAGCTCCTCAGAGCAGCATAGCACCTTGCATACAGTAGGTAATTAATAAATTTTTATTGACTGACATGTGTTGAATGTCCCCAGATGGTGGCTGCTTACTATGCTTAGTAGCATAACATTGAATTTATCATGTTCCCAAATAAGATACTCCATTTCTTCCAGCTTATGAGTATTTTCTCTGGCTGTCTCTCCTGCTTGGAATACTCTCTTTCCTCCTCTCCACCTAGTGACTTCCCTGGCTTTCTTCAGATCCCAACTAAATTCCCACTTCCTACAAAATGCCTTTCCCAAGTGTTTGGGAAAGTGCCAGTGGCCCTAGTTAGCATTTAGCAAAAAGCATTTACTAAGATAGTAAAATAATAACAGTTGGTAAAAAAACATGTCCTCCACAATGTCTCGGTCACAGTCTCACGAAAGTATACTTAGGTCCATGGGAAGAGTGAGTTCAAACTTAAGGTAAGATAGGAACAAAGCACATTTGTAGGATCCACATGTGGCAAAGGGGAAACTGAAACTGATCTCTCCAGTTAACAATTAATGATCTCATAATTGCCAAATCAATGACCTCTTCTTGGTGCTCATTCTTCTTGACCTCTCTGTAAGATTTGACTCTTTTGACCATATTCTTCTCTTGAATTCTCTCTCTATTCTGGATTTTTGTGACTCTGATCCCTCTTCGTTCTCCTCCTACCCAAAGAATTGGTCCTCCTCAGTTTCCTTTGCTTGATTTCCATTGATGCCACAGGTACTGTATGTCCTAAGGCACTGTCTTGGGCTCTCTTTTCTTTCCTTTTTATTGTATCTTGCTTAGTGATCTCATCAGTTCCTGTGTGTTCAATGATAAAATCTTGTAATTTATTCTCTGTAACATTTCTTGTATACATCCCCTTCTCCCTCACACAACCACCACCCTAGTTCATGATGTCTTCTTCTCTTACCTGGACAAGCACATTAGCTTCTCCTTACCTCAAATTTCACCCCCTCTTCCATATAGCTGGCAGTGATTTTCCTATATAGGATAAGTCTATATCATCTCCCCTTCTCCCTCAATAATATCCAGTGACTCTTTGTTACTTTTGAGATCAATTATAAAGTGCTTTGTTTGACATTTAAAGCTCTTTACAACCTGGTCCCTTCCTCAGACTCCCTAACCTCCCAATTTCTCAGTGTCCTTAAATCCCATAACCTACTTCTTCACCCTACCTCAGCAGAGATAGGAATAATCATACACTAGAATCACACTTCCCCAATCAAAAACTCTGCTATTCCTTTGTTTTTTTAATGCTGACCTCCCATTATTATATCTCTTCCTATGTCTCTTTCCTCCTAAATTCATGATTTACCTGCATTGTCAATTTTTCTGATGTAAATGCTTATGCTGAAGAGTAATGCCCATAAGCTGGGCAGTACTGTGTTAAAGAATGGGGTTGTCTTGGGGAATATTTTTGCAAACTTTTAATAGACTCACTGGGCAGAATAGTTGTGGCTCCAAGTGTCAGTCTCTTCTTTTTATATATTTCTCAATACTGTGCAGATACTGGGAGCATTAGAAGAGGGAGAGGATAAGAATTGAACAGAATGACTTGATTGCTGAATTCTGTGAAATGAAATCTTTTTGTATAAGAACCAAGTGAGTAGCAATTAGTTTGCATCATGTTCTGAATCTGAAGAAGGTGGACATTTGAACTAAAATATCGTCCTTGGATACCTCTGAAACATGCATATTTGTGAATTTATTCCTTTTTTATTCTTATTTTAACTATCTCACGAGGCAATTAGCTGAATAGAATTCAATCCTATTTTTTGTTTTTTACCTTCCTCGCATAATTTATTGTTCAAGATCCTTCCAATTCTATAGTGGAATCTTCTGGAAAATGGCCAAATCCTTAAAAGTTAGCACATCATGAATGTTTTAATTATAAGCATTTAGCAAATGATTATGTCACTCTACTAAGGACGAACAAAACCCATCAAAACCAGAGAAGTCTTAGACAGTTGCCAGGAGCTCAGAGAGAGTAAATCAACTTGCCCATGTTTACACAGCCAGTAAGTATAGGAGGCAGAACCAAAACCCAGATCTTCCAGACTCCCAAGTCCAGTGCTCTCTCCAATCTGCCATGCTACCCTCACCATCATATGTACATATATTCTCTTTTGTTCCATGATTGAAAGAGTGTGTAGGTTAGGTCAGTAATACTTGAAGAGTCAGTTGTTAGAAAAGTGGCTCTTAAAACTTCAAAATCCCAAAGCAGCGATTTAGGTGCTCAGGCTAGAGACAAGGCTAAGCATGCTCATCTAGCCCTGAAGCCAAGAATCTGAACAAGGATGCCGCCAGGCAAGGATATCAGTCAGGGCTGCTGCAGAAGGGAGGGAGCACAGAGCTCGGCGTGGCTGTGGGGAGAGGCCTGTCCTTGTCCCTGTCCCTGTCCCTGTTGGATTTGGGAACATTCCTTTTCAGCAACAAATTTGTTGGGATTGAGTCATCTTCTCTGGTTCTTTCTTCTTGGTGTGTGTGTGTGAGTGTGTGCGCGTGTGTGTGTATGATTACTTTGTTTTCCTCCTGGTTCTCAGTTTTATTGCCTTGATAATTTATTATCAGCAAAAGGAGATTTTCACTGTTTACTCACAGAGCCACAGCTAGCAATTCTGGAAGAAGCACTATGAAACACAGCCCAGATGGAATGTAGTTTGCACAAAAGGGTCCCTCTGATATTATTTGAACATTTTTTAAAATTTTTAGGCAGTTAGGGTTAAGTGATTTGCCCAGGGTCACACAGCTAGTAAGTGCCAAGTGTTTGGTCTGAGGCTGGATTTGATCTGATTGATATTAAAATTGAAGGGAGCAGGGGCTTGGAAAGCAAACTCAGTCTGTATGACATAAGGCCCTGAACCATGAGGCCTTTTCTAAGGGAGGGACAAGAGACAAGTGATGGGAGAAGGGGCTCACTTGGGGTGCAGCTGCTGGAGAGGAAGTATGCCTTCTGGTAGCTTCATATTTTCACTGATTGTTTTTGCTAATGAGGTGATAAACTCAGTTGTTTCTTGAAGGATTGTGAATGCTGACAACTCCCCTTAAGTTTTGGGGCATCCCAGTACAAAGCCTCAGTTTCCCTTCCTTAATTATGACTCACTTAAAAATGTCAGTGAAATGATAGATTTCTAAATATAATCCCGATTAAATATGACATCGATTCTTGTTCTAAACCTCTTCTCAAGTGATTTACTACTAACTCCCTACACACTTCTCATCAAAGTACTTCATTTCAATCAATTTCCCTCTTTACCTCCCTCTCCTTCCTAATTACACACTTCAAATCATTTCAGCATCAGCTCCCACCCTCTCCTCTTTTCTTGCAAACATCAACCTCTCTTCTTCATCCTCTACTGGCTTGCCCCTTCAATCATCCCCTCTCTCTTTCTGATTATTGAACTTTCTTCATCCACTGGCTCTTTCAAGCATGTCCAGATCTTCTCCATCATTAAAAAAAACCCTTTCACTTGACTCTACCATCCTCTCAAGCTATCCTCCCATTTCTTTCCTCCTTTTCATAGGCAAACTCCTAGAAAAAGCTCTCTAGACTTATTGCTGCTACTTTCTAACCTCCCACTCACTTCTCATTCCCTTGCATTATGGATTCTGTTCCCACTATTTCACTAAAACCATTCTCTCTGAGGTTATTAATAATCTTTTATTGCTAAATCTGTTGATATTTTACTCCATTCTTACCCTTCTTAGTTGCTTTAGCATTTGCTATAGTTGACCATGATTCTTTTCTTTTTTTTTTAAATACTGCTCTTTCCTGGTTCTCTTTCAGACTCCTTTGTAGGATCAACCTCTCCCTTCAATCCTCCTAAATGTGATGTCCACCAGGCTCTTTCCTGGACCCTCTCTTTTTTCTATACTCTCTCAGTGACTTAAAAAGCTTTCATGGGTTCAAATGTATCCATGCTGATGGTGCCCAGAATATATGGTATATATTATAAATATATATATATATATATATATTCTCTTTATAGTTATCTGTAACTATAATTATGTATGATCTTTCTTCTGAGCCCCGTTCTCATATCACCAAGTTATGTCTACAACCATACATCCCACAGATATCTCAAATCTAACAGGTTCTAAATGGACTTTCCTACTGTCTTTCTCTCCAAATCTATCCCTTTTCCTAATTTCCCTATCAAAGGCACCACCATTTTTCCAGTCACCCAGGTTTGAAGTCTAGGCTTCAGCCCTGACTCTTTCTTTTCCGACACTATCCATATCCAGTCAGTTGCTTAATCTTGTTGATTCAAATTCCATACCACCTTTTCTATTGCCCTCCTTCTCTTTACAGTTATCCCTTTCACATCTTGACTTTCCCTATGGCAGTTTTGATATGTCCTGTGTTGGCATAAGAAATTAAATGGGAATATTTTGGGACTTTTTTGGAAGTTGTAGACAACTAGAGAAGGCCAGCAGACAACAAAGAAAAAGTATTTTTACTTAACATTGACCTACATATACCCTATGACCAATAACTCAAATTTTACAATAAGGTTCTGTAAACACCATATAAAAGAAAAAGACAAAATTCAGACTTCTCTGGTATGAAGGGAGAGCCAAAAATATGTGATTTTCCAATTTTCCAGATCATGAGGGTGCTGTGCCCCTACCCACCACCCTCCCCCTGCCCAATGTGGAAGGGATAACTGTATTTACATATCAAATTGCTTCCCTCATAGAGGGAGATTTCCTTTTTTTCCTCCTATAACTTTTGGTTAATTGAAAGTCTGTCTTCTGTTAATACAAGTCTCATCTGACCAAAACCTGTCCCATGTGATGTGAAAATTTACTTAAAGTCTTAAACATTCCTTAGAATAATAGTCAGTCCCTGACTATTGTTAACTGTCCCTGACTTCTTGTTAACATGTAAATCTTTCCCCTTAAGCAGCCTATTTGTGAATCTTCTAAATGTAGTTTAATCTATAACCTGGCTTAGTTGGCCTATAAAGTCTGTTTAACCAGGTTTGTTTATGGATGGGTTTATGACTCTGCTTAACTGAATTTGTCCAACTTTTATGCCATTGAAGGAAACAGGATTATGGATCATCTTATCCTTAACTTTTATGGCCTAAGAGGAATGTACAAGTTTGCAATGTGTAAAAGAATTATTTCTCTGTCCTTCTGACATAATTTCTCCTATAAGAAGACTTCTTAGAATCCTAATGGTTATTCAGCTTTATTGTTCTCTCTGAAGCCTGAATCTATGTTTGAGCATCATAATAAACCTAGGTTTTTTAACCTCTATAATTTTTGTGTTGTGGTAAGTATATCATGGCAATCAATTACTTACTGCATGAACTCAGAGAGAGGATATTTGTCCCAAAACATTGGGATAAAATACAAAATCCCTCTGTTTGTCCTTTAAGGCCTTTCACAATTTGACTCTGGCTTATCTTTTCTGATTGATCTCATGTCACTCCCCCCTCATTCAGTGCATGGTCTATTCAAACTTATCAATTTGTTGTTGCTTATGCATAACATTTCATCCCCTTCATAAGCTATGTCCCCATGCCTGGAGCACTGTCCTCTTTACTTTAAAAAGTCTAAGCTTCCTTCAAGGCTCCAAAGAATTGCCAGCTTCTACAGGAAACTTTCCTATTCCCTCCTCCCTCTTTTATAAGTGCCTTCCCCTAGAAAAAAAATTTGGATTTATTTTGTATTGATTTAGCTGTGTGTATCTTGTCTTCTTTCAACAGACTGTACACCTCTGGAGGGTAGGGACTTTCATTTTTGTCTTTATATTTATCACACATGGCACAATTCCTAGTTTTTTTGTTGAATAATGAATGAATTAAATTTTTAAAAAGGTATTAAGGATTTACTCTGTGCCAAGCACTGTGTTAAGTTATGGTGATACAAAGCAAGACAGTCTGCTTTCAAAAAGCTCAAATTCTAAAAAGGGAAGCAGGGATGGAAGGGACATGGTAGGCATGGCAACAAAGCATAGAGATGGCAAGAAAGAATGTTGGGCCTTAGACCAAGGCCAGATAAGATTGAAAGCTCACCAATGACAACCAGGGACAAAGGAGTGGGAGCGTAAATCAGCGTACAAGGAGGCTCTTCAAAGGAAGTGGGGGGAGAAACAAGCATTTTTAATTACTTACTAGGTGCCAGGAACTGTACAAGACATAAAGATTATCTCATATGAAGGGAGATAGAAATGATAATCTTAGATCATGTGTAGTGGAGTAAGAGACAAGGGCAGGGGCAGTATCCATTTATATTATGCAGAGAAACTTGAATTCTTTGTAAAGGATGGCTGATCTAACCCTTTTATCGTAAGATCAATGACATATTTAGAACCAGAGGGGTCACCCTAATTCATTTTACAAATTCCCCTTCATGTACTCTATAGTCCATCCAAACTGACCTCCTTCCTGGTCCTCAAACATTCCACCTCCCACCTTCATGCCTATAGGCTGGTCCCTAGGCCTGGAATATTCTCCCTTTTCATCTCTATCTCTTGGGCCCCCCCTGCTTCTCTACAAGACTAGTTCAAGCGTCACTACTTTCAAGAAGTCTTTCACAAAACTCAGCCCCCCGGAGATAGATGGTGACGTCATAGAATCTGAAAGTTGGAAGAGACCTCACTGGCCCTTTAGTCTAACCCATACACAGACAAATGTTCCCTATAACATATCCAACAAGCTGTCATTCAGCTCCTGCTTGGAGATCCTGAATGAAGAATTGTTAAGTCGATAGATGTTTTTATTGTTGTTGCTGAGTTGTTTTAGTCATACTCAGCTCTCTGTGACTCCACTATTGCTGGGTTTTCTTAGGTTTGCCATTTCCTTCTCCTGTTCATTTTACAGATGAGGAACGGAGGCAAACAAGGTTAAGTGACTTGCCCAGGGTCATACAGCTAGTAACTATCTGAGGCCACATTTGAACTCAGGTCTTCCTGATTCCAGGCTCAGCATTCTATCTACTGTGCCACCTAGCTGCTTTGTCTAGTTGTGCCAGGAACTGTGCCAAGGGCTAAGAATACAATACAAAAAAAAAAAAGAAAGATTGTCCCTGTCCTCAAAGAGCTTATATTCTAATGAGGGGTGTGTGAAGATGACACACAAAAGAAAGCTGAGAAACAGAGGCAAGGGAGTGGGTGTGGGGAGTTCCACTTCCTCATGAGTCAGCCCATTCCACTTTGGATGGTTCTAACTGTAAGAATTTGTTTTCTTAAAATCATGCTGAGCTTTTCCTCTTTGCATCTTCTACCTGTTGCTTCTGATTCTGCCCTTTCCATAAAAGACCCTTTGAAGCAGTTGTGTCAAGGGGTAGCTAGGTGGTGCAGTGGATAGAGTACCAGCCCTGAAGTCAGGAGGACCTGAGTTCAAATTTGGCCTCAGACCAAACTCTTAATAATTACTAGCTGTGTGACCCTGGGCAAGTCACTTAACCCCAATTGCTAACAAAACCCCCCCCAACAGTTGTGTCAAACTGAAATAGAAACATATCCCCTCAGGTGTATATTGACTTAGAAAACTGCAAATTAACACTATCCATTATGTTTTGTATTATGTTTTTATTTAATTTGTCAAACATTTCCCAAATTACATTTTAATTTGTTTCCAGTAGCACTCAGGAGTTGTATCCTGGAGGCTGAACATTTGATGCCTTTGCTTTAAGATATTTGAAGACAATTAGTGTTTCCCCAATAAGTCTTCTCAATCAATCAATGTGTTTATTAAACACTTACTATGTGCCAGGTATTACACTTGGTGCTGAGGATATTAAGTACAAAGAATGAAATAATCCCTCTTGATAAGAGGCTTGCAGTCTAACTTTCTAGGCTAAACATCTACAGTTATATTCATCAGTCATCAGATGGCATGGACTTGAGATCTATCACCATTCTAGTCACCATCATTGGGATGCTCTCCGGCTTATCAATGCTCTTCTTAAACTGGCATGCCCATCACTGAACTCAGCAACCCAGATATGGTCTAATCAGGGCAGAGGGTGGGAGGAGTAACACTGCCTCACAAAGGTAAGGCAGCTGGGGCAGCTAGGTGGCGCAGTGGATAGAGCACCGGCCCTGGAGTCAGAATGACCTGAGTTCAAATCTGAACTCAGGCACTTAATATTTACTAGCTGTGTGACCCTGGGCAAGTTAATTAACTCCATTGCCCAGCCAAAAAAAAGTGACAGAGCTTATATTCAAGCCTAGTTTGTCTGACTTCAGATTTAGCATACTGTACCATACCATACTGTCTAAACAAGCTGGAATCCTCTAATTTTGCTAATTCTTTATTTCTACTAAAGATACTCTCCATTCAATTCTTCCCCAAACCATTGAATAGTCTTCTTTGGGTATATTTTGACCAAAAGTCTTCAGCAAGATATACTGGATAGTAAGGAAGACATATTTGAACCCTGCCTTAGTCACTGTGTGATCTTGGGCAAGTCATACCCTCACTGGGCTTCTGCTGCCTCATCTTTCAAAGGATGGAGTTGGACTTAATGGAGAGTAAGGTTCCTTCCAACTCAATTTTTGTGATCCTATGATCCTATATTCTGTACTTCGAATAAATACTTTTCTGTTGATCATTCATCAGTTTCGAAAAGAAAAAATTTTTTTCACCTAGGATTATTGCGGGAAACAGTTGCATGTAATTTTTCTTAATTGATTTTCCATTCTCCTGGGCCCTGAGCTTATGATAGGTGCCTTGGCAATATTTATTATAATAAGAGTGACACAAAGTGGAGCTATATATACATCATGTTGGCAGTTTTAGCTTTGGATAAGTAATGGTTTCTTTCCATTTGAACTCCAAACTTCTAACATTTCAACAGGGATCTGAGTCATAGCAAGTGAGAAATGTCAATATAGCTTCCCTCCAGTTTTACATTTATTCTCCAAAATTAGAAGGGAGAGTGGGAATAATTTGGGAATATTCTATGATATCCTCAATCAATCCACAAATACAGAGTGCCCCAAAAGTCTTAGTGTAGCTAATACTTAAAATTACAGTAGGTGGCACACTGGATAGAGCACTGGGCTTGGGATCAGGAAGACTCATCTTCCTGAGTTCAAATCTGGCCTCAGACACTTACTGGTTAACCTTGGGCAAGTCACTTAACTGTGTTTGCCTCAGTTTCCTCATCTAATCTGGAGAAGGAAATGACAAACCATTGCAGTATCTTTGCCCAGAAAACCCCAAATGGGTTCGTGAAGAGTTGGATACAACTGTAATGACATAACAACAATAACAATACATACACATATACACACACATACATGGGCAGGCACACATACATATATGTATATGCATATATAAGTTACAAAGGAAAAAAAATACCCTGTCTTCAGGGAACTTTCATTTTATCAAGAGAGATCACAGGTATCTATGTAAATATATACAAAATAAATCCATAAATATAAGGTAATTTTTTTGGGTGGAGTGGAGCTACTAGCAGCTAGGGAATCAGAAAAGGCAACAGTTAGATAGCACAGTGTCTAAAATGCTGGATCTAGAACCAGGAAGACCTGAATTCTAAACCTATCTTAGACACTAGCTGTGTGATGATGGGTAAAGTAGTTAACCTCTGTTTACCTCAGTTTTCTCATCTGTAAAATAGAGATAATCATGCTTCTACCTCCCAGGGCTGGAGGATCAACTGAGATAATATTTGCAAAGCACTTTGCAAACCTTGTAGCGCTGTGTAAATGCTAGCTACTATTAGCAACTGAGGTGAGCTTTGAAGTAAACTTGGGATTTTATGTTTAGGAGGCAGAGGGGAAGAAACAGTATATTCTAGGCATAGGGGACTTTGTATATGAAGGCATAGAGATGGGATATGAGAGCGTCATTTGTGAGGAACAGCAAAATTAGCTCATTTTAAGGCAATATTTATTATTTATGAATTAATATTCGGGGAGGTCCCATTGTACCTTTTAAAAGACTTTGTTTGACATGTTTGTCCAGATAACCTTAGTAAATACAACCATACTGCATGATATGAATCCAAAGCTTACCACATAGGTTCTTTCTATAAATGAATGCTTCATCCTTCTTATCTGTTATTTTGCTAGCTTTGTCTTCTGTGAATACTACTGTTGATTGTTATTTCAAGTGTATAGAAAAAGCCTGATGTGATTAAAATTTTTTTTTTCAATGAACAAAAAGTGATTTTTTCTCCCACTTCCCCATTTAAAAAACCAGCCCCTTATAACAAATGCATATAGTCAAATGAAACAAATTTCTGCATGGTCCACATCCAAAAAATATTTCTCAATCTGTACCTTGAACAATCATCCCTCTGTCAAGAGGTAGACAGTTTAGAGCAGGGGTGGAGAACCTGTGGCCTTGAGGCCACATGTGACCCTCTAAATCCACAAATGTGGCCCTTTATCTGAATCCAAACCAAAGGGCTGCACTTGAGGACCTAGAGGGCCACTTGTGGCCTCAAAGTCACAGTTTCCCCACCTCTGGTTTAGATCATCAACCATTTTCTGGAATCGCGATTGGTCATTGCATTGATCAGATCCTGAATCTTTCAAAGTTGTTTGTCTTTGCAGTTTTGTTTTTATTGTATAACGAATTCTTCTGGCTCAGCTCATCTCACTCTGCATTAGTTCATCCAAGTCTTTCCAGTGTTTCCTGAAATCATTCCCTTGATTGCTTCTTGCAAAGCCATTAGTATTCCATTATCCCATGATTTGTTCAGCCATTTCACAATTTATGGGTAACCTGAAAAAGGTTGGTGTGATTTTCTACAATTGAGTTCCTTTAGAAAATGATGCCAGATCTTCCCCTCCACCCCAAAATCAGTAAGAAATTCCTTAAATTATTTGTAATTCAAATTCACATAAACTGTCTGTAATTCAATGTAGCTATTGCAAGACTATTCATCCATGACTATTAGGTTCCCTTGGTGGCTGCAAGATTTCCCTTCCCTCCTGAGGTTTCTACATTATTTTCTTTTGTTTCATAGCATTTGCTTATTAAATTGAAGCCCTTTCTTTGGTTAGTTGTCAATTTTTTTAAGTCTCCTTTCCAGTTTTTCTCTGATGTTTTCCTTTGTGATGAATTCTTTTCTACCTCCTTCCTTTTAATGTTTGCTGCTGTTTGTTTTTTTTTTTTTCCCTCAACCTGCATTTCTTGCTTGCAGTGCTTAGAGATGGTCCCTTACCCAGTTCCCCTGCTGGACTCTCTTTGCAATTCAGTGGAGGAAACACTGATTAAACATCAGCTTTGAGTACTAGGTAGGGTGCTAGGTATTGAACACTGTGGTGAGTCAACCCTGACAGCTAATGAAAACGATGAAGAAATTAGAGCAACAGCACTGCTCTTAGGAGGTAGGTAATCCTGAAATTCACTAGGGAGCAGTGTTGGCACACTGAATACATTTTCCTTCCCACACTATGTGTTTTGCAAGCATTTTGTAAGACTTGTCAGCTGTACCATTTGCTACCTGTGTGACCTTGGGCAAATCAGTTGGTCATAGGTGATAGATTTAGAGCTAGAAAGGACCTTAGAGACCTTCGGGATCAACCCCCTTCCCCACCCTCACCCCTCCACTTTTATGAATGAGGAAAGTGAGGCACAGAGAGTTTAAATGACTTGCCCAGGGTCAGATAGCTAGTAAGTGTTTGAGGCAGGATTTGAACTCAGGTCTTCTTGATTCTTGAGTCTCAGTTTCTTCCTCGGCAAAATGAGGGAGTGGGATTTGATCACCTCTAAGATCGCTTTCCATGCTAAATCTGTGATCCGTGATCCCTTTGAAAACTGGCTGCTTCCATGTATAATTGGTATCTTATTGCTTGCCTTCTTGAGGGGTGGGGTTGAGGGGGAGAAAGGGAGAAAATTTGGAACTCAAAATTAAAAAAAATTAATATTAAATAATTTTATATGTAGAAATACAATAAGGAGGACCGTAAGTGACTGGTAATTTTTGAGGGTCTTTGAGAGAGGTTCTGTTTCTTTTCTAAGGGTTCTGTTTTGGACTATGTTTTGTTGTCCTCATTCTTTCAATAAACTTTACTTTCCTCTTAAAAAAGAAAATTGGCTGCTTCATTTTTTTTTTATTTTAAGCATTTATTTATTTATTTTTATGGACATTAATATCTTTTCCTCTTCTTGCCTCCTCCATCCTCTATTTAACAATAAGAAAAAAAAGAAAAAGAAAATACTCATATCAAATACCACATAGTCCAACAACATAGATCCCCACATCCAAAAAAAATATGGAACGCTTCATGAATTTGCATGTCATCCTTGCGCAGGGGCCATGCTAATCTTTTCTGTATCGTTCCAATTTTAGTATATGTGCTGCCAAAGTGAGCACGGCTGCTTCATTTAGAAAGGAGCTATTAACTTGGACTCTGTAAATTTGCTTTTAAAAATATTTTCATAACTTTATTTCTTTTATTTTTAATTTTTTAATTTTAATTAATTTATTTTTAGTTTTCAACATTCACTTCCATAAGATTTTGAGTTCTAAATTTCCTCTTCTTCTCTTTCCTTCTCCCTCCCCAAGATGGCATGTAATCTGTTATAGGTTCTACATATCATCAGTCATGTTGCAAAGAAGAATTAGAACCAATGGGAGAAACCCGGAGAAAGAAGAAACAACAACAACAAAGAGAGCAAATAGTATGCTTTGATCTCCATTCAGACTCCATGGTTCTTTTTCTGGATGTGGATAGTATTTTCCATCACGAGTCTTTTGGAGTTGTCTTAGATCCTTGCATTGCTGAGAAGAGCTGAGTCTATCAAAGGTGGTTATCACACAACGTTGCTGTTACTGTGTACAACATTCTCCTGGTGCTCACTTCACTCAGCATCAGTTCATGTAAGTTTTTCCAGGTTTTCCTGAAGTCTGCCTGCTCATCATTTCTTTCCATAACTGTATTTCAATATAATTGACTTCCTTTGTAATCCTATGTATTTTATTTTATGCATTTAAAATGGCAGACTGCTAAAGGAGTCAAAGACAGAAAAAAGGTTCAAAACCCAATTTGCCCAATTAAATCCAACAAATGAACTCAAAATTTGTTGGTACTACTAGTGAAACGTTATTGATTGGTTTTGGTGGGTCAAACTTGTGATTTCATCAGAATTGGGAACTCCTCTTGTCAAAAATCCCTCTGGTACTACAGACTGGCAATGTGTCTGTCACTTACTAGATTTAGGGAGTTCCCAGGCACCCTGACAGAGGAAGTGACTTGTCCATGGTCATTCAGCTAGTATGCATCAGAGACATGACTTAGACCTGGTCTTCCTGACTCCAAATCCAGCCTTCTAATTATTATGTCATGTTGCCTCTCATCAATACTATACAGTTATCCCTTCCACATCATGGGGATTAGGGGCAGGGTGCCCCCACCATCTGGAAAATCCTCATAAAAATCTTGACCCTCCCTTTGTACCAGAGAAGTCTGAATTGTTATAGTATTAAAAGACAAAATATTTTGATATTATACAATAATATACATATGTTTTATGCATTTCTGAGTTTCTAAACCTTTTCTGTGTTGTCTGCTGGCCTTTGCATGTCATCTGTGGCTTCCACAAAACTCCCCCCAAATTCCCATTTAATTTCTTATGCTGACCCATGACATATCGAAATCACAATGGGGAAAGTCTTGATGTGGAAGGAATAGCTGTACTAACATGTACTAAATCCTAAATTTACTTCTTAAAAAAGCAGCAAGGTGGCTCACTGGATAGAGTGCTAGTTCTAAAATCAGGAAAACCTAAGTTCTAGTATGGCCTCAACCATTTACTACCTGTGTGATCCTGGGCAAGTCACTTAACCTCTATTTGCCTCAGTTTCCTCAATTGTAAAATGGAAATAATCGTAGTAGCACTTTCCTCCAAGGGTTGTTGTGAAGATCAAATGAGATAATATTTGTAAAGCACTTAGCAAAAATACCTAGCACATAGTAGGTGCTTAATAAGTTTTAGTTCCTTCTTCAATGAATGCTCATTGTAGCTTGGATCCCAAAGGATTGGATAAGACTTGTTTTTATTTAGATTTGCAATGTGTTTTTACATTTTTGTGTATATATCATATGTTTTTTGTTTTGAGAGCCCGCATAACTTTTTTTTCTGCTTTAATGAAAAATACTTTTAGAACTTTGAGAGGCAACATAGTATAATGGTTAGACTAGAGAGTGGTCATTGGAGTTGAGAAGACCTAGATCTGAGTGACCCTGGGCAAGTCCCTTAGCCTCTCAAGTATCCCAGACAAATTTCTAAGGCTCTAAGTTACAAAAATGTGGCCAATTTACATTGATAAAGGGAGTTTCCTCATCAAGTATATATTCCTCTACACCACAAAATCACAGGGCCAGACAAAAACCAATCAACCAACAAATAAATTCTCTAATTAAAAAAAAAAAAGTTTTGTCACTCTATTATGAAAGTAACTCAGACAGAGACCCTTTGTCATGGCTGTTTCCAAGGGGATACAGGAAGATGGGTTGACTGTACGATATGAAAGATTCCTTCCAATCTTAAGATTACATGGGGAAAACTTCAGGGAAATCTCTCTTTTTTGAAGTGCCAAACCATACTCAATAAGGGGAGACTTTGAATAGAAGCATATTTATTTTTGCTGAATTGTTTTGACTTGTAATTATTGGGAGGATGTCTCGGGATGATGTTGGTGAAAATATGTAAATTGTTCATAACAAAGTCATGCAAATGAAAAACAATGATATGCTTGCATATGTTTGGGATTGGGACTATTATTTCATTGGTATGGGGAGTTCTGATTGGGGAAACTCCCTCTTTCAAGGCAGGTTGGCACCTTCTTTGCCATTTGCAATCTTAGAGAATTAGAGGTGCCAAACATACCTGCTGAAGGCCCATGTGGCCCATTGCATCTGAACCAGATTAAAGTGTAATTGGGAAATATTTAACAAAATAAATAAAAATTCAATAAAATTTAGATAATGTTACATTTAAAACTGTCAATATATTGTGGCAATTATCCTTATATACAGATTAATGGCTCCCCTTGTTGTTCAGTCGTGTCTGACTCTTTGTGACCCTGGTGGACCATACTGTCCATGGTCTTTTCTTGGCAAAGACCCTGGAGTGGTTTGCCATTTTCTTCTCCAGTGGATTAAGGCAAACAGAAGTTAAGTGGCTTGCCCAGTGTCACACAGTTAGTAAGTGTCTGAGGCTGGATCTGAATTCAGTTGTTCCTGATTCCAGGCCCAGTGCTCTATCCACTGTGCCATCTAGCTGCCCTATACTGGTTGTATGGCTCTGTGCAAATTATTTGACTCTTGAGCCACCTAGCTGCCTCTTAATGGCCCCCTTTTCTATTTGAGTTTGACAGCACTGGCCTAGAGCACTGAGAGATTAAGAGATTTCCCCAGAGGCCTACAGTCAGAATGCATCAGAGATGGGACTTGAACCTAGGTCTTCCTGGATGCCAAGACATGTCTCTCCACTACCTCATGCTGCATGTGTTACAAGGAATTTTGGAGATAAGACAACAAAAGGCACCAAAGATAACTTGCAAGAGGGAGAAAGTTTATTGAGTATTAAGAAATTTCAACAGATGAGGTCAGGTTGAGTAGTCATCATCATCCTTGGCCTACGCTGATGACACAGCTGTAGGTGATGCTGCTTCAAATGATGTCATGCCAGATGATGCTATCTTACATGAATGTGTGTGTGTGTGTGTGTGTGTGTGTATGTGTGTATGTGTGTGTATATGGCTAAACAAACTTGGCCACAACTGTTGCACAAAAAGAAGCTACATTTCAGGAACTAAAAGGAAAAGCCAAGTTTTTTTTCTCTGCTTAGAGCTGCTTATATATCCAGATGGTTTCTCAATTCCTCTTCTCTAAAGGGATTGAGCATGAGACCCTCTGCTCTGCTCATCTCCGGTTAATTGCTTGGGGCCTTCTCTTCCAGAGATTGGAGCCTGGTAGTGAGGACTTTGCTTCGTTGGTCCATTTCCTCAAGCACCTTTTTCACCACAATGGCTTTACCCAACTCTGGAGAAGAAATGGAAAAGAAATCTTTAGAAGTTTGGAAGTGTCAGAGAGATCCCATGACTCAGCGACCCCAGTACTAAGTATGTGCTCCAAGAAGGGTAATGTGAGAAAGAGGCTCAGTATATATTAGCAGATATCCATAGCAGCACTCTTTGTGGAAACAGAATGGGTGCCCATAGATTGGGGAATGGCTGAGCAAAGTCTGATCTGGGGATGGAATGAAATGTCATTCCTTTATGAGAAAGGAAGATGAGGAATTCAGAAAATCATGGGAAGACTGCTAAGAAGTGATACAGAATGAAGCAGGTAAAAGCAAGGGTATGGGGAAGATCTTCAGTAATGGAAATTAGAGATGTCAAATACCCAGCCTACAGGCCCCATTTGGCCGGCCACACTGTCCGAGTGCCCCAACCAGATTAAAATATAAT
Source organism: Vombatus ursinus (assembly GCF_900497805.2). Lineage (NCBI taxonomy): Eukaryota > Metazoa > Chordata > Mammalia > Diprotodontia > Vombatidae > Vombatus > Vombatus ursinus. The sequence goes on along the minus strand of NW_020954579.1, from coordinate 613,668 downwards.
TGGGAATTGTTGAACAAAATAAATGAAAATATAATAAAACATAGATAACATTAGATTTGAAAACTGAGTCAATATGTGATCCTCAGGAATCCTTACGTACTGATTAGTTACCCATTTCTTGGTAAACTTATAGTCTTATAGAGTTACCTGGACCACTGAGAGAATAAGTAATTTGCTTAGGATCACACAGTTAGTGTGTTTTGGAGGGAGATTTGAACCCAGGCCTTCTATGTAGTGTAGAGGCAATGAAGAGAGCACTGGGGCTAGAGTCAGGGAGACCTGAGTTTAAACATGGCCTTGGATACTCACTAGCTGTGTGACTCTGGACAAGTCAGTTAACCTCTGTTTGCCTCAGTTTACTCATTTGTAAAATGGGGCTAATAAGAGCACAAGTTGTGAGAATCAAATGAGATTGTATTTATAAAGCTTTTAGCACAGTGCCTGGCATGTTGTTATTGTTGAGTTGTTTTTCAATTGTGTCTGACTCTTCATAACCCCAATTGGGGGTTTTCTTGGCAAAGATACTGGAGTGGTTTGCCCTTTTCTCCTCTAGCTCATTTTACAGAGAGGAAATTAAGGCAAACAGGGTTAAGTGTCTTGCCCAGGGTCACATAGCTACTAAGTGTCTGAGGCTGGTTTTAACTTATGAAGGTGAGTTTTTTTGACTCCAGACCCAGCACTCTATCCACTGTGCCACCTAGCTGCCCCACCTGACAAATAGCAGGTGTTTAATAAATCCTTTTCCTCTTCTTTCCTTCTTCCCTTTTTGGCCCTGAGAGCATCTCTCAAACCACTAATGCCACATTGCCTTTAACAACACTAAAAGATGGTGGAACTCTGATGTGTTGTTATGAACATTCTTCATCTTGGAGAACTGTTAATGAAATATACCTTTCTCTTCTGAGCAGAGAGATGGTGAACTATGGGTGAGGAATGTGACATATGCTTTCAGACGTGGTTGTTGCATTGGTTGGCTTTTTTTCCTGTGTTAGAAGGAAGGATCCAATGGTGGTAGTTGAGTTGGTATGAGGGAGTTATGAGCATATTAAGGGGAAATAATTACATTGTAAAATCAAAAGACAATGATAAAACTTTAAAAATAAGAAACAGAATAAATATGAGTGTTGAAACATCAGTTAATTGGATTCCATATCATACAAATCCAAGCTGTTATATAGGAGACACTGATACTTCTGGTCATGTGTTTGTGTTGCCATTAGAGACATCTCATACCCTTTGTGAAATAATAGAAAGTACACTGGTCTGGGAACCAGAATGAATGAATGAACTAATGAAAAATGTGCAAAATGTACAAAAAACTAATGAAAACATGTGCAAAGCACCATACTGATACCAGAAGACCTGGCTTTGACACTTAGTAACTGTGAGTCTTTAATCTTAGCCTGCCTGAGCTTCAGTTTCTCCATCTATAAAATGGGCATGATAAAATGTATACTACCTGCCTTACTACTGGGTCACTGGGTAAAAGTACATTGCAAACCTTAAAACATTAGAGAGACATAACTTTTGTTAATATTTGGCCAATTAAAAAGATGGACACATGCTACTTTGGGGGGCATAGTTATTTATCATAAATATCTAAAGACTTATTTCATTAGTATTTGTTATAACATATTCATTTTTAATTATGTATTTATTATTAAATTAATGTATTTGTCATAATAGTTTATTTTATTTTAGTTTATATATTTTATTTCTATATTCTATATTATGTTTATGATATTTTAGTCAAATTACCACAATGTAAGCATTTCTATTTAAAGTCCAATTAAACATGCATTTAACCTCTCCTGTGGGCCAGGCACTGGGTTAAGCTCTAGAAAAACTGTGATGAAATGAAGTACAGTCCCTGCCCTCAGAGAGTTTAGAATCTGGGAGGATCTGGCCTCAGGGATGTGATTTGAAAGGCAGAATATAATTCAATTAGTTTAGCTTAGAAACAGAATTTCATTCCAGTTACCTTTAGCTGGACTTCCCAGATTTCCAGATCCATGATCTTTAGACTTGTAACCTCCAGACTTGCAAGCTCTGTTGGGGGACAGAGAGAGGATGAGTATGTCATAAAGGGGAGAGGGTCAGTGACAAAATCTCAGACTCAAAAGGGACTTCAAGGGTCATGTAGCCCAACCCATTTCTGAAAAAGATTCTCTCTTCGGCTCACTCACTGGAGGAGCAAGAATCCAGCCTGGGCTTGAAGACTTTTAAAGAGGGGACCTCGCCCCTCCCAGGGTAGCTCGTTCTACTTCCGGAAGGCTCTAAGTGTTAAGAAGTTTTTCTTGACATTGAGTTTAAATTTGCTTTCTTGTAACCTGAGCTCAGCATCCCTTGTTTTATCTTCTGGAGTCAAGCAAAATAAACAGAGTCCATCTTCAACATGGTAACCCTTCAGATGTTTGGACAGCTATCATTTACCCCTTAGGTTTTCTTTTCCATCATTCCCAGTTCTTCCAACCATTCCTTAGAAGGCCTGAACTTGAGACCTTTTCCTATGCTGGTGAAGACTAAATCTCCTGGTTCTATTATAGTGGATCCTTGATTCATTCTCATTCTCATTCTGTCTGTGTGTCTGTGTCTGTCTCTGTCTCTGTCTCTCTCTCTCTGCCTCTCTCTCTCTCTCTCTGTTTCTGTCTCTGTCTCTGTGTCATTTCTTTGTCTTAGGAAGTTTTAAGTATGAAAATTGAACTCTCTCCACTTATGAAGATAGTATGGTGTAGTATGTAGGTCCTGGGCCTGGAGTTAGGATGACCAGGGTTCAACACCCATTAACACTACCCATTAACATACATTAACACACATTAACTGGAGCCTCACTCCCCCCACCCCCCACCTCCATGAGAAAGCCTTCTGAGACTCTATCTTCAGGCACCTAGATGGCTCCATTTGAGGCCTCACTCTCCTTAGAACCCACCCTCAACTTTCTGCCAATGCCTCCTTTTCCTCTCTTGACTGACTCTTAGATCGTCCCTCTCTGTTCTGACTCTTAGATCCACTCTTGCCTTCCCAATGGTAGCAGGCTGCTCCTGAGGGGCAGATGCCCCTGTGATTCCCAAGCACACCTGGGCCTTGCCATCTGCCTTAAAGCTGACACTTAAGGTTCCTGGCCCTCTCCTTCGTCCCCACAGTTCAACTCTCGTACATGCTGTCTTCCCTGACTAGGATTTGAGCTCCTTGAGAGCAGGGACTGTCTCCTTTTTCTGATATTATCCCCATGTGTAGCATCATGCCTGGTTCATAGTAAATATTTTTTTCATTCATTTATTACTAGCTTTGTGACCCTGGGCAAGTCATAACCTTTGAATCTTAGTTTCCTCATTTATAAAATGAGGAGGTTGGATTCATTTCCTCTAGTGTTCCTTCTAGCTCTAAATCTAGGATAAGATTAGATTATGTAAGTAATGTCAGTTTTTTTTTTTTTTTTTAGGCAATTGGGGTTAAGTTACTTGCCCTGGGTCACACAGCTAGCGAGTATCAAGTGTTTGGTGTGAGGCCAGATTTGAACTCAGGTCCCCCTGACTTCAGGGCCGGTGCTCTATCCACTGCACCACCTAGCTGCCCCTAGTAATGTCATTTTTGAGAGTGTCTTGGTGAGGGTGGAGGGGAGGGCCTGAGAAGTTAAGTGCCTCATCCATGGTCTAATAGCTACTTATATATCAGAGATGGGACTTGAACTTAGGCCTTCCTGACTCCAGGTTCAGCACTCTCTGCTGCCTCTTACTATTAGATTTTCTTAAGAACTTTGGTGAGAATCCATCCAGTATATTAAACTACTGGAAAAAACTCAGCCACTGAATGAAATTGTAGCATTTTTAATTTTTCTGCTATGAAATGTGACCTGTTCTATTAAATGTCTGTCTTTTTAAGTATCACATTTTTTTGGGGGGGGCAATTAAGTTTAGGTGACTTGGCCAGGATCACACATCTAGTAAGAATCTGAGGTCATATTTTAACTCAGGACCTCCTGACTCCAGGGCCTCTATCCACTGGGTCACCTGGCTACCTTTAGCATCACATTTCATACTTTTCTCTGGATACTTTATGGTTGAGTTAATCCTCATTCATTTTCTAAGTATCCAGGTTCATACCAAGTTCAATGTATTTTGTCTTAATGTAGAGTTTGATTTACCTAGGAAGGGAGAAAACAAGCATTTATTAAGCTTACTATATGCCAGGCACTTTGCTAAGTGCTATGCAAATACAGTTTCATTTGATCCTCATAACAACCCTGGGAGGTGGATTCTATTATTATTTCCATTTTACAGATGAGTAAATTGAGTCAGATAGAAGTTTAGTGAACTGCCCAGGGTTGCACAGCTTAGAAGTGTCTGAGGTCAGATTCAAACTCAGATCTTCCTGACTCCAGGCCCAGCACTCCATCCACTGTTCCACCTTGCCACATACCCTTCATCTCCATCAATCAGCAGGCAGTAAGTTTCTATCTCCTTCTCCAGATAGACCTTGATATGCAGGAGCTGCTCGTACTCCAGCTTCTGGCCCTCGGTCTCAGTCCTGACCTGCTGCAGTTGCTCTTCCAGGGCCCCGATCTGGGCCTGGATTTGTGAGAGCTGCACACAGTAGTTCCCTTCTGTTTCAGTCAGTGAGCATTCCAGGGAATGTTTCTGTTATGGGCAAACATAAGAATGTACAGAAATTTACTCAGATCCATAGAGTTGTGGCATTCTTCCAATGAGAACTTTGGGTGAGTCTTTGGGATTTCATATGGACACGCATGCAAGTCAAGTCTTGGGTCTTTGGGATTTCATATGGACATGCATGCAAGTCAAGTCTTGGGTCTTTGGGATTTCATATGGACATGCATGCAAGTCAAGTCTTAGGTCTTTTGGATTTCATATGGACATGCATGCAAGTCAAGTTTTGGGATCATGAAATTATAGGAGCATGGCTGTAGATAGAGCAAGAAGGGACCTAAGGAAGCCAAGGCTGAGAGGAGTAAAATGTCTTACCTAACATCACAGAGATAGTAATAACAGAGCCAGAGATCTGAACCCAGGTCTAAATTCAGGATCTCAACACTGCCTTGTAGGGATTATTATGAGATGTAAAATCCTTCATTTTGAGGTCAGTGTTTCAAACTAAGCCTGCTGTGATTGTCAAACTCCAAATATTTTATGACGTTTCAATAACTCACAAGAAAAAAAACCCACTGGTTTCTCCGTTGACAATAAAAGATGGTCCCAGCAAGGACTGGTGGTGATCAGGGCTCCTGTGGGGCAGATGCCTTCGTGCATCCTGAGTACTCCTGGGCTTTGCCTCTGCCCTGCAGCTGAACTCTAAGGTCTCCTAGGCTTGCCATCATTTATATACATTCTAGGGAACAAAGGGACCACCGCCACCACCACCATCACCACCAACAACATCCTAGGGATCAAAACAGCATAGGTTTAGAGCTGAAGAGGAACTCAGAGGTCATCTAATCCAGACACCTTATTTTACAGATGAGGAAACCGAGTCCCTGCTAGATGATTTTTCCAAGACCACAGATAGTTAGTAGCAGAACTGAGATTTGAACTTAGGTCCTCTCACTCCAAATTTAACATTTTTACTCTTGTTCCATATTAGAATGGGCTTATTTAGATCTGTTACAGGGCAGCTAGGTGGTGCAGTGGATAGAGTACTGGACTGGAGTCAGAAGGACCTGAGTTCAAATTTGAGCTCAGATACTAGTTGTGGGACTCTGGCCAAGTCACTTAACTTTTTGCCTCAGTTTCTTCATCTATAAAATGAGCTGGAGAAGGAAATGGCAAACCACTCCAGTATCTTTGCCAAGAAAACCTCAATTGAGGTTGCAAAGAGTGGGATACGATTGAACAAGATCGAGAAAACTTCATTAAGCATGAGATACAACACCTTCCTTCCTTCCCTTCCTTCCTTCCTTCTTTCTTTCTTTCTTTCTTTCTTTCTTTCTTTCTTTCTTTCTTTCTTTCTTTCTTTCTT
>NW_020954579.1:472443-607685 GCF_900497805.2 Vombatus ursinus | reverse complement strand
CTTTCTTTCTTTCTTTCTTTCTTTCTTTCTTTCTTTCTTTCTTTCTTCCTCTCCATTGGAAAAAAATATAGCTTGCTGCATATTATTAAGTCTAGGGCTATTGATTGCTTCATTTCATGTTTTTCTGTTGGTAAGTTGCTTAATCTCTACATGCCTCAGGCAGCTTCCAATGATTGATCTGTCAAGTTACAGATGGTTGTGACATGCTTTGGTGGACGGAGTTCCCACCCTGTGCTGAGGAAATCATAGATCCCTCTCTATCCATGTATACAAATAGTGAGGAACTATCCTTTTCAATTTGATTTTCAAAAGTACGATTTTGTGCTGAGCACTATGCTATGCTCTGGAGGAAGGCAAAAAAGTCAGTGGTCAGGGTCACTGTCTTTGTGAAATTGCCAATCAAAAGCCTATACTATAGTCGGAGGTGTGGGGAGGGAGGGCATCAAACAGATGAAAAACTGTAATATGAAACAACCAGTTGATTACATGGGAAAGCTGCAAGAAAATTGCTAATGCAAGATATATTTTCTAACTTGGGACACACGTAAAAGAGGAAAAAGTCAAAGAAGGCTTCTCAGAGTGGGGCAATCCAGACTTAAGAAATAGTGTAAGTAGGAAATTATGCACCTTGATCAGCACATGGAAAATATTTAATTAGGGTACGTTGTGGGGAGTAAATACAAGCGAGAGCTGCAAAGCAAGGTGGCATCAGATAGTTTAGGGTCTTAAAGGGTCTGTATTTATTTAGTAGGCAACAGAGAGTCACCGAAGGATTTTGAGCATAATTAATACGTGTGCCAAAGTAGATTGGAATGGGGAGAGAAGAAAGACAGAAAGCTGAATTTTTTTTAGCTGATTTTTAAGTGATGTAAAAATAATGATGGAAGCCATACCTAGGGAGGGATGAGCAGAGCTTTGTACCACTGTATATACTTTAGAAGGTAGGACAGCAACTCTGGGGATGCTTGCTCCTCTGTCTGCCCTATTCACATGGTGGCAGCAGCAATCATCTCCTCTCAGGCGTGCTTCCCGCTCTTGGGTAGCAGCACGTTAGGTGAGCCTACCCAGCCTACCCCTCACTGCAGCTGCTGCTGCTGCTTGCCCAGCTAATTAGAACTCTGAAAATGATCACCGAGACCACTGAGAAGTCATCCATGTCCTACCGTGGCTAAGAGGGACTGAAGTTCGATTTCTAAGGTTTGGAGGGTGCGTTTCATTTCGGTCAGTTCACTCCGCGCTGATGTCGTGGCGCCAACATCATCCGAGATCTGCTGCTGCAGAGATGCACTCTGAAACACCACGGAAGAGACAGTCAAGTCTTAGTTCTGTGGCTATTATTGGAGCGCCAGATACATAAAAAACAAAAACAAAACCAAAAACAAACAAAAAAAAAACAACCCCAAATAGATCAACCTTTTCATTGAACCAGGCTTCAGCATCCCTGCGGTTCTGCTCAGCCAGGTCCTCGTACTCAGCCCTCATGTTGTTCAGCAGAAGGGTCAGATCCACCCCTGGGGCAGCGTTCATCTCCACATTCACGTTTCCACCAGCAGCGCACTGGAGAGCTTGCATCTCCTAGGAACAGAAAGGCATTTCTTTCAGATATGAAGACAAAGTGAAGCACTTGGGTGGTGTAAAGGGACAGCTAAGTGGCCCAGTGCTGCGCTTGGAGTCAGGAAGCCCTGAGTTCAAATTCTGCCTCAGACACTAGCTGTGTGACCCTCGGCAAGTCACTTAATCCTGTCTGCCTCAGTTTCTTCATCTGTAAAATAAGCTGGAGAAGGAAATGAAAAACCACTCTAGTATTACTTTGCTAAGAAAACCCCAAATGGACTCAGAAAGAGTCTGACGTGATTGAAACAACTGAAAAGGTGGTGTATATATATGGCATGCTGGCCTTGGAGTCAAGAAGATCTGAGTTCAAATCCTGCCTCGGACACTTTCAGTGTGACCCTGGGAAAATTACTTAAACTTTCTGTGCCTCAGTTTCCTTATCTATAAAATTGGCATACCAATAGCACCTATCTCCTGAGATTGTCAGGAAGATCAAATAAAATAATATATACAAAACACTTTGCATAATTTAAAGCACTATACACATATTTATCATCATCGTTATTGTTATTACTTGATCAAATTCACACTGCTCAATAGAATGAGAGCCAGAACTAGAACCCAAGTCTCCCAACTCCCAACTTCCCTGCTCTTTTCTAGATGTTATAGTTATTCTCCATAGCTCCACTATACTTATTCTGTGCAGAGTTGTATCCTTCAGAGTCCTTTGTCATTAGAAAACCCATTAAGATATTCCAATGCCATTATCATGCCTTCCCTTAATTTCCTTGTATCCAGGTTAAATATGCCTCATTCCTTCAACCATGCTTTACCTTATTCAGTGACTAGTGCTGATATAAATGAGATAATATTTATGAAGCATTTTGCAAATATTAAAACACTATATAAATGCTACCTATTATTATGACATACTTTTAACCTCACTAAAGCTCAAATTTAAGAAATCTCTGCATTGTTGGGGTTTGGAATATGAACAGCTCTGAAATAAATTGGTCATAAATTATACAAATTAATTTTTTCCAGAATATAACTTCTTAAAGAAGTCATCAATTAGATTTCCTTGCAAAAAGAGACTGAAATTTATTCCCCAGCTAGAACCTAAATTCATTTTAAGCTATTCACCACTTGCATGCAATTGGGTCACACTAATTAGGATGAAGGATGTGGGATTTGCAGAACAGATGGGGAAGACATCATTATGAAAAGAAATTAACGGTAACTGAAGGTGTTAGAAATAACACCAGTAATAGTAATGTCTTCAACCAGACCTAGAGCATGACTAAAAATGAGACTGATTCGTTAATTGACATGAAGGCTATTTCAAAAGGAGTTTCCAAAAAGTTTGGAGTAATGGTGGCATTATTGGAATAAATGTGAAGTATCTCAGGGTCCACATATGGGCCACAGGTAGCTAGGTTGCACAGTAGATAGAATACTGGGTCTGGTGTCAGGAATGCCTGAGTTCAAATCCAGCCTCAGACACATATTAGCTATGTGACCCTGGACAAGTTACTTAACCCTGTTTGTCTTTGTTTTCTCATCTGTAAAATGATCTGGAGAAGGAAATGGCAAACCATTCCAGTATCTCTGCCAAGAAAACCCCAAATGGGGTCAACAAGAGTTGGACACTACTGAAATGACTGTAAAACAACAATCTCAGGGGGGCTGTTTAGAATAACATCACACCTTTGAATTGAATGCAATATTACATTTATTTTAATTTCCCAAAGCACCCAGTGTGATCCAGGAATTCATGTTGAATGTTTTGGTAAGTTTATTCTTTCCATGACTGATAGTTTGCTGGATGAGAGCACAGTGCTGATAAGACTAAGATTAAAGGTCTAACCCACATGTAGGTTATTCATTTTCGTTCTCTCAATCAAAGTTCTGAACTGCAAGCTAGAACTATTGCTCTCCTTGTGGAAAGTAGGAACCCCTGGTTGCATGAGGGACTAGGTGAAAAAAACATTGACCCATCCCCTGAATAGGATCATAGTATCTTAGACTTAGAGCTAGAACAGATCCTGCCCTCTTTCTTCACAGATGAAGAAACCGAAAGCCCAGAGAGGGGAAGTTAATTGGCCAAGTTCACACAAGTGGTAAGTGGTAGTGAAGGAAAAGAGAATGGGAAAATGGGGATCTGAACACAGGTCCTCACAATTTTAAATCCTGTGCTTTTTCACTGTACTATAATGTTTCCCCAAACCATTACCAGTTTATGCCCTAAGGACAATGGGTCAGTAGCATTGCCATAACATCAGAAAGCTACTTCACACTATATTTCACTATAAGTAGCCTGTCTTTTAGAGGGAGAAGGTAGTTAGGAAACTGAATTCCTACCTCTTTATGGTTTTTTTTGAGGTAAGTCAGCTCCTCGTTTAGAGTTTCATATTGAATCTCCAGGTCCGTTCGGCATAGGGTCAGCTCATCCAGGACTCTTCGCAGCCCATTAACATCAGCTTCAACATTTTGATGAAAAGCCAGCTCACTTTCAAACCTTAATAAGTATTAAAGAATTTGTGTTACATTGGGATGGATTGGAGAAACTCTTAACCACAAAGGAAAGGGCATCCAATGCTGGCGTCCTGTACATTCAGTAGCCTTATCCTGACATTTCCAGCTATAGGAGCTTTCATAAAGGTGAATGTACTGCATTGGGGTTTTAAGTTGTCTCTTTTCCCCAAAGCCAATGAACATGATTGGCTGTTTACCACAGATTGCACTTCCAAAATAATGCCTGACACGCATTCCCTCCTCACCTTTGCTTCTTATAGGATCATAGATTTTGAGTTGGTGAGTACCTTAGACAGCACCGAGTCCAACCCCCTTATTTGTACAGATGAGGAAACTGAAGTTCCAACAGGTTAAGTGGCTTTCCTTTAGATTATGATCTCCTTGAGGGCTGGTTCTATCTTTTGCCTCTTTTTGTATCCTCAGCATTTAACATAGTACCTGGCACACAGTAGGTGCTTAATAAATGTTTATTGATTTCTTGCGGTCACACAGCTATTGTCTGAGGCATGATTTGAACTCAGTTCTTCCTGACTCCAAGTCTAGCACCCTATCCACTATAGGAGACCACCCAGTTAGTGACCCTAGATGCATGCAAGGCTCAGCTCATATTCCATCTCCTACATGAAATCTTTTCTTCCTCCCCTCTCCCTCTAAATAGCTAGTGTTCCCATTTGCTTTTTGTACTAATTCTATGTTGGCTTCAAGTTTTTTTTTTAACCTTAGATATTGTCATCTTATCCAACTCCCTCATTTTGCCTTTGGGGAAACTAAAACCCAGAGAGGGAAGGCAACTTTCCCTAAGGTCAAGCAGCTATTAAGTGGCAGAGTCAGAATTTGAACACAGATCTTCTAAACCTAGGACTCTTCACACCACACCTCACAAATGGTATTAGCTAGTATCATCTACCCCAGGACAGCACAAAGGATAGAGCACTGGGTTTGGAACCAGAAAGACTTATCTTCTTGAGTTCCAATCCAACCTCAGACATTTACTAGTTCTGTGACCCTCCTGGGCAAGTCACTTAATGCTGCCTTAGTTTCTTAATCTGCAAAATGAACTAGAGAAGGAAATGGAAAACCACTCCAGTATCTTTGCCAAGAAAATCCCAAATGGGGTCACAGAGAGCCAGATACAATTGGAAACAGGACACAACAATATCCTCTTCCTCATTTCTGTGATTGACTCCAAATGACTTTTTGGCTATTTCCTAAAATCACGTATGATCTCAAAAGATGAAGATTTGTCCTTGAGATTGCTCAAAGGGTATGTTAGTACTCTCTCCCATAAACATTTTATGCTTATTTATCTGTGTATATGTCTTATCCTCCCATTAGAATGTAAACTCCTTGAGGGCAGGGACTATTTTTCCATTTATCTTTGGATCACTAGTGCCTGGCACATGGTAGTCACCTAACAAATACTTTTCGGGTTGGGTTGGATTTTATTTTTATATTTATCTTATTTTTTGAAATGAGAGTTGGACTTCATGGTTCCTAAGGCGAACCTATGGCCCTATGATCCTATGAGTATACCATGAGTATCCTTATTTTATATACATTGCAAATTTTAACTTTTGTAAAATTTGGGAATAATGCAGCCAGAAATATTTAATGAAAGGATCAGCAAGGTGATTAACTTTGATGGTTTCGGTTACTCCTGGATATCTTTTCCCCACACTTACTTCAGTCTGAAGTCATCAGCAGTGAGCTTGGCATTATCAATCTGTAGGATAGCACTGGCATTGCTGGTAGTTGAAGCAATGATCTAGGAAATAGGAAGGTTGACAATATTCTGACAATGTTGTTGCATGGGTAATTATCGAAAATTCTATAGTTTTTCCCTTTCTTGAATTGAAAATGGAAGGACTTCACTTCTCTCATGGAGTACTCAGGTTCATATCAATGTGGACATTCCTTCTATTGGTGCAAATGCCAGCCCATCTAGGCCTTCTAATCCTGTAAAATCTCTTCCATTCATGTGTTAAAATGATGAAAATAATCATCAAAATTAGAATAAAGGTATATGATCACTAGGAAACATTTTCATGATGGATTAATCAGTTCAAGTTGATGACAACCAGTTATGTTTGTTGTTATATCAAAGTTTCCTCATTTGTTTTTAAACTTTAGTAAGGGCATTAAGGGAGCTTAGATGGTACGATGGACAGGTTGCCGTGTCTGTTGTCAGGAAGATTCATCTTCGTGAGTTCAAATCTAGCCTCAGAAACTTGCTAGCTGTATAACCTTGGGCAAGTCACTTAATCTTGTTTTCCCTATTTCTTCATCTATAAAATGAACTGAAGAAAGAAATGGCAAACCATTCCAGTATCTTTGTCAAGAAAACTCCAAATGGAGTCACAAAGAGGCAGACACAATGGGAAAACAACCAAACAATAAAGGGAATTAACTTTTTTTTAGAACCCTGCCTCCCAAAATACCTTTCTGGCTAGATTCTATGACTTTGTTTTGAAATAAAGGGTAACAGGATTATTGATCTAGAGTTGGAAATCAACTCAATTGAATTCAACAGGCATTTATTATTGTATTAATTGGAAAGGAAGTTATAGCTTACACTTACATGGAGCTTTGAAGTTTGCAAAACATTGTATATATATACATATTATATATATATATATATATATATATAAAATTGCATTTGATCCAAAAAATAATGCTCCCTGGTAAGTCCTATTATTATCCCCCCCCCACATTTTTTTTTTTACACAGACAAGGAAACCGAGTTCTAAAGAAATTAAATGACTTTCCCAAGGTAACAGTAGTAATGTCCAAGGCTGGATTCCAATTCCAATTCCCTGATTCTAGGTCCAGTAATGTCTCCACTCACTGCACCAAGCTGTCTCCATTTGGTCATATTTAAAGATGGGGAATGTGAGACCTTGAGAAGTTAAGTATAGAGCTGGGATTTGAATCCAAAGTCCTCTGAGTCCAAATTCATCACTCTTTTCATTACAATAGGGTCTCATAAAAATAACTCCAAATTATTTTCTTACCTGATTCTTAAGATCTTCAATTATTGGTAAGTATCGGCTATAGTCGTGATCAAGACCACGGCAAGATCCAGGACCAAATTTCTCATACCACCCCTTGATCTTCTCCTCCAGATCAGCATTTGCCTCTTCCAGAGCACGCACATTATCCAGGTAAGAAGCCAGGCGGTCATTAAGGTTCTGCATGGTCACCTTTTCATTGCCAGAGAGAAGCCCTCCTTCACTACCCACAAAGCTAGCACAGGAAATGCTACTATTTCCTCCAGTGGAGCTGCTCCCAAAAGCACAAGAGAAGCCACTTCCAATGCCAGGCACCCCACATGCATTTCCACTCCCAAAGACTGACCCTCCACTAGAGAGCCTGACAGAACCTGTTGTGGGCCGGGAGCAAGATCTCCTGGTACCACTGGAAAGACAAAGAGACATGGCTGATGGAGTGCGTGTGCAGAGCCTTCTTGTGTAGTCAAGGAGTCCAAATAGAGTGTTGGTGTTTGAAATTATTTGGTTTGCCTTTTTTATAGCCAATTCCTTAGGGTGTTTCTGCCTGAATTATGCCTACCAAGAGTAAAACACTGCTTGCCTATTCAGCAAGTTAACCTAATTAGATGCTTTTTTGTTTTCATAATTAGTAAATAACTTTGTTGGGTCTATTTCCATAGGTGGGTGGTTGCCCCTAGGTTGGTTGTTATCTCCAAAATGGTTTTGGGTGGAGCATTGCAGATTATTATTATACTTTTAATTTTGGATGAGTAATTCCTCTCTTATGATTTTTGGAAGCTTAAAGTCATCATTCCAAGGGCAGAATGAAAATTTGGCTTCATGGTCTCATAGAATCGAAGAAACTCAGAGCTAGATGGAACTTCAGCCTGACATCTGATGGAATAGAAATGACCTTGAAAATATCTCCAATAACTTTCAACTCCTGCTTTGTGATCTCTAGAGAAGGGAAACCGATGACCTTTCAAGACAACTCATTTCACTTTCAGACACCTTTGGATATCTGAAATTCTAAGAAAGGCTTTCTTTGTATCAAGTTTAAATCTTTCCCTAACTTCCACCCTTAGCTATCAGACCTTGTCTGTAGGGCAAAACTGAACAAGTCTAATCTATCTTATACATGACAATGTTTGTATTTCTCCTATGGTCTTTGACCATGTCTGATTTGCTTTTTTTTTTTTTTTGATAACTCAGGATTCCTTTCCCTCTATTTTACAGTTAAGATAGACATTCAGGGTCTTGTATGGCAAGCCTACCTTTCTCAGTGTGCTGTATAGATTATGCAAACCCAGAAGACTAGGACTTCATTTCCCTAGAGTCTTGTGCAGTAGTACTTAGTCATGGAAATCCTCTACATCCGGGTACCAACCTCTTGGGGAATGAAATCCCAAATGGATGGGTTTGTATCTGCTGCACAGCACATGGTAAATATCAACTTTCCCATTGTTTCCTCTCAACTCAATATATCAAATGGAATTTTTAGAATTGGAAGAGAGCTAAGAGATAATCTTCTCCAACCCCATCATTTTATAGATGAAAAAACTGAACACCTGAAAGGCCAATCACTTCTCCATAGAAGTCTTAGTTAAATGGATTTTGTTCATCCCAAGTTCCTCTGGTGGTGTCTTTTTGTTGGTTTCTCAAAGGGCATCAACTTAAAATGTGGTTGCTATGGGTGATGTATCCTGTTGGTTCCTATTCATGCCTTGTTTTAACCATATTGATAATGAAAAGCAAACCCATAATTGTCATTTGATAGGAATAAGAAAGGATTTGGGCAGCTAGATGGTACAGTGGGTAGAGCACTGGCCTGAAGTCAGGAAGACTCATTTTCCTGAGTTCAAATATGGCCTTAGACATTTACTCTCTGTGTGACCCTGGACAAGTCACTTAACCCTATTTACCTCAGTTTCCTTATCTATAAAATGGGCTGAAGAAAGAAATGGCAAACCACTCCTTTTTTTGCCATTATTTGCCAAGAAAACCCCAAATGGCATCATGAAGAGTTGAACACATTTGAAATGACTAAACAACAAGAAAAGATTTTATGTGAATACCTGATCCTGCAAATTTAGAGGTATCCTTAATAGCAAGTACTACATCTTCCTTTGCATGGTTGCCACTTAATTTGGGTGGGGAGTTGGAATCTTAGATTAGTTAAGCACTGGATGTAAATTCCCCTTCTATTTCCTGAAGAAGTAGAATCTCAGCCTCAAAATCAGGCAAATTTGTAATATATATAGAAATAGGCATATGTTCACAACTATCTCAAATATGGTTTCATTATCTTCTGACTTTTAGCAAGATCCTTCATTATTTCATGGTAAGCAGACCACTCCCTTTCCTAAAAGTTTATGCCTTTAAAATCATGGCTATTGACTTATAAGGAACTTTCAAGGGCCATCTAATCCAATCCCCTCATTTTATAGATGAGGAAACAAAGACACAGAGAACGTGTGACTTAGCCAACATCAGATGGGTGGTAAATGGTAAGAGTAGGATTTGAACCTAGGTTTCTGACTCCAGAGTCCCTCCAGAGTCACTGTTCTTTTTACTCTACCACCCTTTGCTGGAAACTGTCCTTTTGGGTATGAATGGTTAGAGGCACTTGCTATTTTTGTCATATTCTAAAATTTGCATAAGCTCCCTCTCTTTGAAAATAGAATACGTGTCAGCAAACCATCACTAGGTTAAACATGGAAGTTCATATGGATGTGGGAAATTGAACTGGCAGAGAGAGTAATGACATGGGTGAGATCCCAGATCCATTTGAGTCTTATATGAAGTAGCAGGGCAAATGGAGGGGGACCAGTCTCATCTATCATATGGAACTTGGGAAAGCTGGCCCTCATCACTTTTCTTGTATGCTCTAGTGATTTTGATGATCTAGGACAAATTAATCCCGTTGAGAATCACAGAATCATTGAATAGGAAGGGATCTTGAGATCTCATCTGATTTGAGCCCTTGCCTTTAGGCAGATGACTCCTTAAACTATTCAGCACAGATGCTTATCTCTTCTTCCCTCTTGCTGCCAATAGCACTATGGTCTGTCTGTGTTCCTATGTTCAAAACTTTGGTGTTTTCTTGAATTCTTTACCCCAATTCACCTCTCAGTCACATCAAAGAGTTAAGATGTTGAGTTGAAATTTTCCTCAATGGAATCTCCACTCACTATTTCTGGTTGTGCCCTTGGATACTGTCAGTCATGAAGGCTTATGGAAAAATTATGTCAATATTTGGTTGCCCTGAGGAGTTCATCAGCATTGTACATCTATTTCATGATGGCATGCTTGCCCAGATTCTGGATAAAGGACAATGCTCTTGTGCTTTCCCAGTAACCAATGGAGTGAAATAAGGCTGTGAGCTTGCTCCCATGCTTTTTAGCATAACGTTTTCAGCCATGTTGTCAAACACCTTAAATGAGGACAAACATGGTATCAAGGTCAGCTACTACATTGATGGTAAATTCTTCCATTTGAAAAGGCTACAGACTAAGACCAAAGTGGAGGGAGTGTTGGTGCATGGTTTTGTTTGCAGATGATTGTACACTCAATGCAGCCTCTGAAGTTGAGATGCAATAAAGTATGGATCGATTCTCTGCTGCTTGTGCTAATTTTGATCTAATAATTAACACCAAGATATACTGGTGTTCCATTGCCGACATGACATCATCCACATGTGGAACCATTGGTTACATACAGCAAATGGAGAAGTTTTGAATGCTGTGGATAAGTTCACTTACCTTGACAGTATACTTTCCAGGGATGTACACATTGATAATGAGGTAGACACATGCATTGCCAGAGCAAGCCAGTGTTTAGGAGGTTATGAAAGAAAGTGTGGGAGCAAAGAGGTATTAAACTGACTACCAAGCTGAAAGTCTACAGAGCCATTGTACTGACTTCATTGTTGTTTGCTTGTGAAACTTGGACAGTATACCAATGCCATGCCAGGAAACTGAATTCCTTCCATTTGAATTGTCTTAGGAAGATTCTGAAGATCACCTGGCAGGATAAGATACCAGACACTGAGGTCCTTTCTGAAACTAAGTTGCCAAGCATTCAAGCTCTGCTTCAGAGAGTGCAACTCTGATGGGCGGGCCACATTGTTCGAATGCAAAATATACGCTTGCCAAAAAGACTTTTATGGAGAACTTACACAGGGCAAATGTTCATATGGTGGTCAGAAGAAGTGGTGCAAGGATATTCTCAATGCCTCTCTTAAGAACTTTGTAATTGATTGTGTAACATGAGAGATACTGGCACAGGACCGCTCAGCATGTTGTGCCCACATCAGGGAAGGCGCTGTGCTCTATGAGCAAAGCAGAATTGAAGTAGCTCAAAAGAAACGTGAGATGCGAAATTTAGAGAATCTACCTCAAATGTTCACATGGATTATTTCTGCCCAATTATTTACCACCTGTATTTCTTGGTGTTAATTGTTAGAATATTTCAAGCTCATATTGGTCTGGTCAGCCACAGCTGGACACACTGTAACTTGAATCTAGCTAGCATAGTGATGTCATTTTGGTCTTCTTCGAGAACAAAGGACAACAACCAACCAACCAGTTCTTCATATGCTGAAAACAACCCAATCTCATCTCATCCAGTCCGGTCTAATCCAGTCCATTTCATTCCAATCCAGTCTAGTCCCATCCTATCCCATCCCATACAACCCAACAAGTGTCTGCTAGGTCCAAAGCACTTCGGTGCTAAGTGTTGAAGACATAAAGATATAAAGACAAATCAATACTCAGTTGCCCTCAAGCATCTTATATCCTACAGTGGGTGGGGGAGGGAGATACAAATAAGTAAATAGATAAATAAATGCCAGTTAATTGGACAGGGAGAAGGCACTAACAACTAGTTAGTATCAGGAAAGGTTTCCCATAGGAATTGGCATATGGATTGAGCTTTGAAGGAAACCAGGATTTCAAATCCTGAATAATATTGTCAAGAAGATCTGACTAATACTGAGCATAGAGGAAGGATACTCATCTGTCACATATATGTCATTCTGTCTTTCAAAAATCTGAGGTTCATTCTTAGATAGCTTGGGTCCAAAAACTCCCATAGGACCCTTCTACAGATCACAGAAACTTTATTGAGCTGGGAAGTGTGAGAAGGCTCACATGGTACATTTTTTTCACTTGGGCACTGTTGTTGTTGCTGCTCAATTGTGTACAACTCTGTGTGACCCCATTTGGGGTTTTCTTGGCAAAGGCACTGGAATGGTTTTCCATTTCCTTCTCCAGGTCATTTGACAGATGAGGAAACTGAGGCAAACATAGTTAAGTGACTTGTCCAGGTTCATACAGCTAGTAACTGTCTGAGGCTAGATTTGAACTGGAGCCTAGCACTCTGTTCACTTCACTACCCAGCTGCCCTTGGGCACTACAGTGCTCTTTTGAAATGCAGGTAGCTAGTTGGCCATGTGTCTAGTAGTAAACATCAGAAAGCCTAGAATTGAATCCAACCTTCCTGATTCCAAGTCCAATGCTCTTTTCACTAGACCACACAACCTTTCTCTTTGGGGCCAGAGTCCTCTGGCTGACTTGATTAGGACTTAAAATAACTTATTGATACTGAATTTTCTATTTATTGATTTTTATTCTTGAGAAAGGCATGGGCCTAAATCTATGATCAGGAAGTAATAGTCTTCATATTTTTAATTCTCTAATGTTATTTTGTTACTTGCAATAAATAAACTAGTAATTAACTCCTACACATTTTTGAAACACCTACCATGGGCAAGACACAGGGTGGAGATATAAGAGGAATAAAGCACTGCCCCTCCTCTTCAGGTGCTTAAGGTCTAGAAGGGGTAATAGCAGCCCTCAGAGATGTCCATATGTTATGACATTGACCAAAGCCTTCTTTTTTCATGGTGAGGAGACCTCTCACAGAAAATGGCAGATGACTTCTAGTTAGAATTTACCAGGGAAGGCTTTATCAAAGAGTTGTCACATATATTAGGCTTTGGAGGGTGGATAGGATATTAACAAAGTTTAAATAAAGGAGCAAAGGGTGAAGGTTGTGGAAGAAGGTCTTTGTTGGAATCAACATATTTTCATTTTGGCTTCCATGTGCCATGATTCACCTTAATTAGTCCAGGGTAAATAAGTAATTGCCATTTAATTGAAGTCTTTGTAAGTGATGTGTGTATGACATAAAGGATATGACTTTGCCAAATCATCAGTACGGTTGGAGATAGTTTTGGATTGGCCAATGGAATTGTTGGGATCATAAATTGTATCAACTTTCCATAAGCATGATCATGAAGTAGGCAGAATGGCAAAATTAACAGAGTAGAGGGCTCTGAGAGTTCCAGACTTGAATTTGAATTCTGTCTCTGACAATTATTGATTGACTGATCTTGGACAAGTCACTGGATTGCCTTCACCCTCCATTTCTTCATCCATAAAAGAGGGGGGTTAAATTTCTAGATGATATCTAAGGTCTCTCCCACCCAATGGACCCATGATCCTAAGAATATTCATTTATAGTTCAATACTCTGGTTTTATTTAAATGATGAGTAAATAGTTCCAAGAACTGGGCTCAATTACTACCATCATAGGTGCTAGAGAAAGGCAGCCATTTGTGAGTGATCATTCACTATTTTTAGTGCTAAGTCTCTGATGAGATATTGAAATATATGTTAGTCTTTCCAATAATATGAATGATACTAATGACATGGAATTAAGAAGAGTTTGAGAGCTGAGGTCCCACATTTATTTTCTATTATATCCTTGGTATGGATCTATTGAGATTTTTTTGGGGGGGGTAGTAGGGTAAGGGGATTTAAAATAGCCAGCATCACAAAAAGTGACTTGCAACAGATGAATATTTATTGAAATCAAAGCATAGAAGGAGTAAAGTTTTTATTACTCTAAAAAAAAAAAGTCTATATACCAAGAACAAGTACAAAGGAAGAACAGAGAGACATTTCTGGAAACATTTTTCAGGAGCACAAACAATTTCCTTGTGTAACTTTTGTTTGTTTTTAATTTTGTTTTTGGTTGACCAGATTGGTGATTTCACTGATATAGGGAAGCTCCTGCAGAGAAACTTCTACCAATGAAGACTGCCATCTACTCTGTAACTTCTGGTCTCAGAGTGCTGCCAGAGGTATGTTATTTCACCTATGAAATTTTGCAGAGGGAAGCTTTTCATTGACCTGTCAGCCTTATGGTGCTTTAGAAGGCACCCTCTGTTCCAGTGCAATGTTGCTTATCTTAGAGGACTTTTCTTCCACCGAGTGGACCTTCACAGAAAGGACTGGACCATTTGGATCTCTTTCCTGAACAACTGTTGTGACCACAGTGCTTTGTGCTGAGTCTAGAAATGAACCAAATACGGCATTAGTTCTCATGTAGCTCATGTTCCAATGAGACCACCAGATCATGGGGGGTGGGGGTGGGTATGACAGGCAGTCCTAGTTTTGTATCTGACCCTGGATATAATTTGGGATAGGGTATCTTTTGTCATATGTAAAAATACATTGATTTAAATTGATGCTTATTTAGATGCAGGACTGACTTTTATACATTGACAGTTTCATTTTTATTAGTAGATGTTTAAAAGTGCAGAATAAAGTGCCAGAGTCCCACAACCTCTTACTGCAAGGGTCTTGTGACCTCCCATGTGTGAACATCTGAACTAATGCAGAAAGATTCAAAAGGTGTTGTCAAGGCCCTTGGGACACAGAGTTATGATCTCCCTTCAACTACTTTTTATGTGGCCATGGACTCAAGGTCATTTACCAACTTGTTTACCTTTTTCTGCAATCTCTCTAAATTATCAATCTCTTTTCTAACTTATGGTGCTCAGAACTGAACAAAGAAGTGGTCTGAGCAGAGACCAGAAGGAGGATTGCATCCTTATTCCTGAAAATTGTGCTTCTTTTAATGTGCCATAAGATCAAATTAGCTCTTTTGGTCACCACATTGTGCTATTGACTGACTCTGAGATTGCAGTCCATTGAAATCCACAGATCTTTTTTAGACCAACTATTGTCTAACCATACCTCCCTTATCTTATGCTTTTTAGACTTACTTTGTTGAATCCAAAAGTAAAACATTACATTTGTACCCGCTGCATTTCATCTTGTTAGATTGAGTACAGTGGTTTTTTTTTTTTTAATCCTTACTGTCATCTGGCATGTTAGTTTTCCCTCCAGCCCTTGACTCTATTTATATGTGTCCATGTTGTTTTCCCTCAATAGAATATAAGTTTCTTGGGGTCAGGGATATTTTATTTCTGTCTTTGTATTCCCAGCACACAGCACAGTGCCTGGCACATAGCAGATGTTTAATAAGTGCTTGTGGATTGTGGATTGGATTCCTGCCCTTTGGTGTTCACTGCGTCCGTGATATCAGGCAGACCACATTACAACCTGCCACAAAAGTCTTCCCTGGGGACAAGTACAACACATGGAGAAAACCACCCAGGAGTACCAGATCCCTGCAGCTGTACTACTCTGCAGTGGGAAGTCTCACTTGGTTCTTTTGTTTTTCTTCCTTCCAGGACAAATGGCTCTATAATCATAACATAATAGAAATGTAATGTCTTATATTTGAATTCAACAAAGTCAGCTTAAAAAAGCACAAGATAAGGGAGGCATGGTTAGACAACAGTTGGTCTAAAAAAGATCTATGGGCTTCAATATGATATAGCTGTGCAATCCTGAGCAAGTCACTTAACCACATGGGGACAACTTCATAGGACTGTTGTGAGGATCAAATGAAATAATCTTTATAAAGTGCCTTGCAAACCTTAAAGTGTTATATAAATATTTATTGTCATTGTTGTTAATGGGCTAGCTTTTAACAAACCCCAGTTGGGTGTTCTGGATCTCTCTGACTAAAAAATACTACAAAACCATTGCTTGTAGGCAAACTGAGATTAGGGCTATTGAAAGTCTATTAAAAATCTGCCTGCCTCCCTGTCCCTACAGTTCAATCGCTCAGCCTCTCTGATTATGGCACTTGCAGGATTAAATAGCATTAGTGCTCTGTCAAAGATGGACCTTAGGTGATATGGATTTGAAACAAAGAAAGATAACTTCTTTGGCATCTCACCTTGTTCCCCTAATCCTATGGTTTGTGCTAAAATGATGTTTATATCAAACTTTGGCAAAGACATTTATATCAAACTTGGAAAATGACAAAGTCCTAGGTTAATAAGACTTTTATGTGAGATGCTGTTTTAGTATCTTTAGGATTTGGTCAAATTTGCTCTAACCAAATGCCCCTAAATAGATGACAAATAGCCAGACCTATAATAATGACCATCCATACTTCATTATAAAGATAAATTTACTGGAGGAAAAAATACTGTTTCCTGAAAATACAAATCATTTATTTTGACAAATACTTTGATGAGATCCACCTTAACTTTGAACACATAGTTATTCCTAAAGAAAACTTAAATACCTTTGACTTGATTTTCTGACTTTGTTGTTCCATAACCTTTTGATTTCAGACATGCAGTTTTGCAGGATCTGTGAAGGAAAGAAGCCCATGCTCTTTATTTCTTGTGTTAGGGAACACAAACCAGAAACAAACCTTGCAAGTAAGCAGTCTATATAAATTTTATTAGGACTTTTCCTGCTAGTCACTTTTGTGGGGGATTTGATCCACCTTTGAACAGGTAAATTGAATAACACAAGATCTTTTCTGACAAGAATGTTTATACTCAGAAATCACTATGGTATTAGAACTAGAGCTCATGCCTCATTGGGTGGAGCAATGGCTCAGCACTACAAAGTTCTAATTCCCTCATTTTGATCAATCAGTCAAAAAAATTGTTTAAAGCATAGTTCCTTCCTCTTGGCAGAGAATGGGGAATTATGTGGGCAGAATGTTATATGTATTGTCAAGTATGGTCTCTAAATAAGTCATCTTTACTTAAGAGCATCTCTTAGTTAGGGAAGAGGGTTCAATGAGAAAGTGCTGAGGGCTCACCTGGAAATGACTATGATGCAAGAACACAATATATCAATAAAACTTATTAAAATATTTGTTGAGTGCATACTACTATATGCAAGGTGGTGTACCAGGCACTATGGGAGAATAAAAAAGTGTAAGACACAATACCGATTCTCTAGGAAACTATAATCTGTTTGGGAAGGCAAGACATATACATAAAAAGACTACAATAGGGGAGCATTGTTAGCATAGCAGAAACAGCTATGGATTTGTAGTTCTAGGACTTGGGTTCTTATCCCAGCTCTGGTGGTAACTTACAAGCTGTATAAGCCACTTGGCCAAGTCACTTCCTGACTGCCTTCAAGATAGTTCAAATGCCATCTTCTATAGGTTTTTCCTAGCCCCTCCTCCAGCCCCCTTTAGCTGCTGGAGCCTTCTCATCTAAGATTACTTTCCTTCTGCTTTGTATGAGTTTTATGTACCTATTTATTTGCATTTTGTCTTCCTCATCAGAATGTAAATTCCTTGAAGTCAGGCACTGCTTTTGTCTTTCTTTGAATCCCAGGAGCTTCATACAGTGCTTAGCATATGCCAAGCTCTTAATAAATGCTCACTGATGTTTGACTAATTCTCTGAAGCTTAATCTCCGACTCTATATGATAAGACATCTGAGGTTCTTCGGGCTCTAAGTTGGGGATCTTGCAAACTTAATACAAGGTAGTTAACAATATAACAAGGAGTTTGCCAAGTGAATGAAGAGAGACACAGATGTTAGAGGAAAGAGAGAACACCGTGGGCTAATTAGGGAGGCTTGGGAGGCTTCCTAAAAGACTTAAGCCTTTAAGGAGTCCATTGGCCAACTGGGACCCCATGAATAACTTATGGAATCCCTCTCATTACCTATATTTTAAGTGGAAATAATAATGACCTACCAAAAAGAGTAGGTAGGTTAAGAAACTAATAAAATAGCAATAGAATATGGAATTTGACATAAAAATGCAATACACAGCAGAACATTTTAAAAAATCTTCCTTGTGATTAGGGTAGTTTAACTTTTTTACATCTGTATTTGAATATCTTCAAAATGCATAAAAACTAATATATCAAGGAAATTTGATTCTGCTACCTGCTTTTATTTTTCTTAGATGTGATAGCAGCTTTTAATAAGTTCTTAGTATACACTCATATATATTTGTTGCAAAAATCTTAGAGCAGTGTTAAGCTCTTTAAACTTAAAACTACACTAAGAATTTTGAGACATTCTGCATACATACATATATAATAGATTATATGTTATATATAAACAAATATGTATTTGTATTTTTATATTCACATATATTTACACATAATGTATGCAAATATGTATATACATATATATGCAAAATGTACGTATAGATTATATGTGCAAATATGTAAGCATTTACATATATGAATATTTATATATATGAAAACATTTATGTTTACACAAATATAAATAGCTGATACATATGGTATCATGGAAGGACTGCTAGATTTAGAATTGGAATTAAAAGACCTGGGTTCAAATCCTGGTTATATTCTGCATATGTACATATATAATAGATTATATTTATATATAAACACAAATTATTTGTGTCTGTATATTCATGTATATTTACACATATAGATTATATATGCAAATATGTAAGTATTTACATACATAAATATTTATATATAATGTATATATGAAAACATTTATATTTACACAAATGTGAATAGCTTATATACAGATAGATAGCTAGATAGCTAGATAGATATGATATGATATGATATCCTGGAAGGATTACTAGATTTGGATTTGGAATTACAAGACCTGGGTTCAAATCCTGGCTACACGACTCTCAGAAAGTCACATAACCTCTCTGCCTTTGTTTTCTCATATGTAATTGATACCTGCACTACCTACCTCACAGCTTTCTTGTGAGGATCGAATAAGTAAAACATTTTGTAAGTTGTAGTACATTATATGTAAAGGCCAACTATCTACATTGGCATCATCTTTTGATCGGGATAAGACAATATGGAATAGAGGCTCTAGCCAGTCCTGGAGTCAGGAAGACCTGGGCTTCAGCCTGCTTCTGACACATCCCAGCTATGTAACCACAAGTGAATAGCTTAACATCTCAAAGCCTCCCAGGGTACTTATTCTCTTAGATTATTTAGTTATGGATAAGTTAAATTACTTCGCCTAAGTGGAGATGCTTTCTATACAAGGAGTTCCCTCCAGCTCTGAGAACACAGGTCCAGAACAAAACAAACGTGCAATTTGATCAGGACTTATTTTATTTTTTTTTAAACAAGTCCTGTTGCTACCTAATAAGCCTTCTTCAGAGAGAGCATGTTGTAGGTGCTGATGCTAGAAAGAACTACCTCAGATACTCACAGGTTGTGGGACCTGCAAATAATTTAAATTTTCAGAGCCTTAGGCAACTTTCTTTAAGATTAGAAGTCACCCAGAAAGTTGGCAATCTGCATTGATAAGGGGAATTTCCCTCACTGAAGTCTCCAGACCCAGTCCCTATCTTCTATCCCTAAGTCTTCTTTACCCTTCTTCTCCATCGATCAAGCAGCAGTAGGTTTCGATTTCTTTTTCTAGGTAGATCTTCATATCTAAGAGCTGCTCATATTCCACCTTCTGGCTTTCAGTTTCGGTGCGGATCTGTCGCAATTGATTCTCCAGGGCCCCAATCTGGTCCTGGATCTGGGAGAGTTGAAGACAGTAGTTTCCTTCTGTCTCTGCCAGGGAGCACTCATAAGAATGTTTCTGAAATGAAAATAAATAAAATAACATGCTAAATGTGCAAAATGGAAACAACAGGTTTTAGATTTTCTCCTGTATCTTCAAATGATAACTATTTGTTTAATATAGGAAGACTAAATGTTTTCATTTCCATCAGAAATCCTGGTAAGATTTTAAATATTTTTTCTTTGTTTAAAAACTTTCTAAATTAAAATTTTCTACTTCCTTTTCATTATTTATTTTCCTTTGTGGCTTTGAGGATGCAAATATAATGGTGTTTGTGATCAGTTTTAAATATACAAGTATTAGCATGAATAATGAGTGGTTATGTATATTTGAATTTTCATTAATCAAAAGATGACACTTGGTTTCAACCCAATGTAAATAAGCTACATCATTCACTTCAGGGGATTCATTATCCACACTGATTGGGACCTAGTTATACTCTTTCAATCCAATGAATTTGTATTAAGTGCTACTTTGTGCCAGAAGTGGTACTAGGCACTGGGCATACAAGGTGCAGTGGATAGAGTGCTCAGCCTGGAGTCAGGAAGACTCCTCTTCATGAGTTCAAATCCAGCCTCAGACTCTTACCAACTGTGTGACCCTGGGCAAGTCACTGCACCCTGTTTGCCTCAGTTTTCTCATCTGTAAAATGAGTTGTAGAAGCAAATGGCAAACCACTCCAGTATCTTTGCCAAGAAAACCCCAAATGGGGTCATGAAGAGTCAGACATTACTGAAAAAAAAATGACTAAATAGCAAAACCATGTGGAGAGTATAGATAGAATTGGAGGCATGCAACCTGCATGTATGTGCATAAATAGAAAGTATATACCAAGAAAGACAAAGTAACTTGAAGGAGCAGAGAGTGGGGGTGGCATGTGAGAATCACAGAATTTGCGCATTAGAAGGGACCTCAGCAGCCTCCTAGCACAACCAATACACAAAAGGACTCCCCACTCTAACATGCCAAACAAGGAATGTTCCAGCCTCTGGCTGAAGACTTCCAAGTACCTACTGTCTCTTAGGGCAGCTCATTCCACTCTTGGGTGGCTCTAATTATTTGAAAGTTTTTTCCTGACATCAAGTCTAAATTTGCTTCTTTTAAACTTCCACCCATTGCTCTGGGTTTGACCTTTTGGGGCCAAACAGAACAAAGTCTAATCTCTAGAGGCAATGAAGAGCCATGAGGTTGTTGAGGTGGGGTGTGTCATATGTTAAGATCTGTTTTTGGAATATGAAGTTGACAGGTGTATGGAGGAAATCATTGAAATTAAAGTCATTTTGATGACAACACTTACATACCATGGCCATGATGGACTGGAGTTCAATCTCCAGGGTTTGGAGATTGCGTTTCAATTCAGTAAGTTCGTTTCGGGCTGCTGTGGCCGCACCGACGTCATTTGAGATTTGCTGTTGCAGTGACGCACTCTGAAACATAATCAACAGGGTCATTTATTGTCCATAATTAATAAGACTGCTTCAAGAGAACTACCACTTGCCATGTTCCCTGAAAGATATATACCTTTTCATTGAACCAGGCTTCAGCATCTTTACGATTCTGCTCAGCTAAATCTTCATACTCGGCTCTCATGTTGTTCAGCAGAACAGTGAGGTCTGCTCCTGGAGCCGCATCCATCTCCACTCTCACGTTTCCACCAGCAGAGCACTGCAGAACTTTCATTTCCTGAAACAGATGAAGATGCTCACGCTGAATGACTTGGGGAAATACATTTCTATCAAAGGAACTTCTTGCTTGAGGATGAGAATCAAGAACTGGGTAGAACTGTCTATGTAGAGCACCCTACCTCCTCATGGCTCTTTTTGAGGAAGGTTAGCTCTTCACTGAATGTTTCATACTGGATCTCCAGATCCGTTGTGCACAAGGTCAGCTCATCCAGCACCCTTCGGAGCCCGTTGATGTCAGCCTCCACGCTCTGGTGCAGGGCCTGTTCATTTTCATACCTTAGAGGATATTAAAGTACTAGAGTTTGGTGGGCAGAGAGGATTGCAAAACCCACCATTGGCTCCCCATGATATTTTACATGTTGGAATTTGTAGAAGTGAAAGCTCACTTTGTGAGCTTTCCTCAGTATAGAAAACCCTAAAGATAGTTTGAGATTCACATTGATCTATGGAAGAAAGAGAGAGGCAATGGAGCATAGTGGATAGAGAGCTGGCCTTAGAGCCAGAAAGACCTGGATTCAGGTCCAGCCTCTGATATGTATGTGCTTTGTGCCCCTGAGTAAGTCATATCACCTCTGGGCATACTAGACAACTCAAAGAATTTAAGTTACATAGAACAGAAGTGACCTGAATTGACAGAAGGAGTTAGTCTCCCCTTTTGTCTGTTACCTATAGCACTGAAATCACAGGTCTGGTCCTGATCTGGAGATATTATTTTTTTGTTCACTTGTTTTTCAGTTGTGTCCAACTCTTTGTGACCCAATTTGGGGTTTTCTTGGCAAAGCTACAGAAGTAGTTTGATATTTCCTCCTC
Source organism: Vombatus ursinus (assembly GCF_900497805.2). Lineage (NCBI taxonomy): Eukaryota > Metazoa > Chordata > Mammalia > Diprotodontia > Vombatidae > Vombatus > Vombatus ursinus. Next base: position 585,402 of record NW_020954579.1, on the reverse strand, counting down.
CAGCTCATTTGACAGGTAAAGAAACTGAGGCAAATGGGATTAAGTGTGTTGCCCAGGGTCACACAGCTAGAAAATGTCTGAGGCTATATTTGAACTCAGGAAGATGAGTCTTCCTGATTCCAGGCCTGGAACTCTTTCCACTACACTACCTAGCTGCCCAATCCCTAGGTATACATTCTGGTAGTGTTGAGTGTAATATAGAGATTTTTTTTTTTGCTTTTGAATAATTTCTTCCTTATAGTAGAGTACTGTGAATAAAATGTTTTGAGGTCTTTAGGGGCCTTTTATGTTATGATTTCATCAGTGTAGGGAAATTCTGGTATGAAAACTCTGTTGCAGATCACCAACTCATATGTAATGAAAAATTAAATGACTTGCCCTAAGTAAAAGATCAGAGGTTCAAACCTAGGTCCTCTGACTCCAAATCCAGAGTGACTTTTAATACAATAAGCAGCTTCCTATTCATGTATTACTATTAGTATAACTATTAGATATATAATAATGGCGTGTGTGTGTGTGTGTGTGTGTGTGTGTGTGTGTGTGTGTTTTGGTTGGACCTTGGATTTCACTGATGCAAGGAATTCCTACCTTTGAGACATACTGGCTGTGTGACCCTATGAAAGTCATTTAACCTTTCAGGGTCACAGACAAATCTCCAAGACTATAGATGGCAGAACTATTTTTGATCTGTATTGATGGAGGGAATTTCCACTCTGAGAGTTCCTCAAATCAATAAAAACTCAAGTCCACCCTACTTCCTCCCAAAGACGAACTCCCAGTGTGGAAACTCCCTTCACTAATACAGAACATCTTTCTTCTACAATGTATATTCTCAAACCCAAATCACTCCGGCTCTCATTGATAGGTCCCAGTCCAAGTCTCATTTGGTCATTGTTTGGGCTCTGATGGTTCAGAGTGTGGGTAAATAACAATTGTTTCTAAGTACTTGAGAGGTTAAGTATTTACCTATGGTTGCATGGCTAGAAGAGTCAGAAAGGACCTGAACCCAGGTCTTCCTGATTCCAAGGCCCTCTTTATACTCCATAATATTGATTCTCAATAAAATGCCCAAAAATCACTTTTTAAAGACTTCATACCTCACCCAGGGTAGAAGTGCAGGGGCTACTCATGCCCAACCCATTCTGATTGGCTCTAGAGTTTGATCTGTCCTTTTAATGACTGGTACCAGTTTTCCCCTCCTTGGGCAACTTGGTATCCCCAGCTCCCAGAGGGTCACCAAACTTTGTTGTGGACACTGTATTGAAAACCCACTGAAGCCCAAACTCTCCAGCTCAAGTGATCCACTATCCTCAGCCTCTTCCTTAGCTAGAATTGTAGCTGTGTACTACTATACCTGGCCTTTAGTAAAGTATTAAACTTAAAAAAAGTACAGCCACATGTTATTGAATGTCAACTTTTAGAATAAGCCTAAATGTACTATATATTTCATATTCCCTTTTAAAGTCTACTATGCCTCAGACACTTATTAGCTGTGTGACCCTGGGCAAGTCACTTAACCCTGTTTGTCTCAGTTTCCTCATATATAAAATAAGTTGGAGAAGGAAATGGCAAACCACTCCAGTATCTTTGCCAAGAAAACCCCAAATGGGGTCACAAAAAGTCAGACATGATTGAAAAACAACTGAACAACAACAACAACTTTAAAATTTTTGTGGTTATTATTTTATGCCTTTTCTTTAGTCTTCATATGAAACTTTCCATATTTCTTTTTGTGTTTATTATTTCTCACAGCATAATTACATTCCCTCATGTTTATTTGCTATATTTTGTCCAGAGTCATAACTGTGTAATATGGATTATTTCTAATGGAGTTTTTAAAGATTGAAGACATTTATCATTCTTTAAAAAGTCTTGAATCTCATTCACCTGATGATCTAATTTGCTTTCCAAATAGTAATAGCTGTCATTTGTAGAAAGCTTTAAAGTCTGCAAAGCTCTTTATAAACATTAGCTCATTTGGGTCTCACAACAACTCTATGATGTAGGTATGACAGGTATCATTATCCTCATTTTACAGATAAGGAAATTGAAGCTCAGGGAGGTTAAATGACTTGCCCCTAATCACAAAGCTAGAAGCTGTCAGGGCCTGGATTCAAACCCAGTTCATCCTGATCTCATCTTCAGCATTCTCCTTTGCCAACTTGCAAAGGAGAACACCCTCATCATAGATAATGTAGAGGAGTAAAAACTTAAGTCACATGCTAGGTGGTGCAGTAGATAATGCACTGGCCCTGGAGTCAGGGAGACCTGAATTCAAATCCAGCCTTAGACACTTACTTACTGTGTGAGCCTGGGCAAGCCAGTTAACCTTTGCCTGCCTCAGTTTTCTCAGTTGTGAAATGGGGATTATAATAGCTAACATCTATATAGCACTTACTATGTGCCAGTTTCACAGTTAGGTGGTGCAGTGGATAAAGTACTAGGTCTGGAGTCAGAAAGACCAGAGTTCAAATTTGACCTCAGACATTTACTAGTTGTATGCTGGGCAAGTCACTTAAACTCTGATTACATAAAACTGGAGAAGGAAATGGTAAACCACTCCAGTATCTCTGCCAAGAAAACCCCTGAACTGTTGGTCCACAGGGTCACAAAGAGTCAGACGCAACTGAACCACTAAAATGTGCCAGGCACTGTGCTAAGCACTTTACAATGATTATCTTATTTGATTCTCACAACAACCCTGGAAATAATAAAGCTATTATTACCCCCGTTTTATTGATGAGGAAACAGATCATAATAACACCTATGTCGAATGGTTGTTGTGAGGATCAAATTACATATTTGTAAAGCACAGTGCTTGGCACATAGTAGGTACTTAAAAAAATACTTGTTTCTTTCCTCCCCTCCAATTTCCTTCTGTGTCTGCACTTACTTCAGTCTGAAGTCATCTGCTGTCAGTCTGGCATTGTCATTTTGCAGGACAATGTTGGCATTGTAGGCAGTGGCAGAAATGATCTAGGAAATAATTGAGTAGATCAACTATCTATTTACAGACTTGATATGTTGAAGACTTAGGAAATAAAAGTCAAATCGCTTTCTAGAGGTCAAAGCCATTCTTAGTTTTCTTGGTCTTTGAAATAACTTTTTAGTAGTTAAACTTTTTTTTTCATTTTTGCACAAAACTGGTGGATATTTCTGCAAACAATATATAAACAAAGGAAAGATCTGTGATTTTGTCAGCATTGGGAGTTGGGGGGGGGGGCAGCAGGGTCCCTGTACCAAATGTCTAAGACTTAGTAGATAAATGTTAGCAAGGTATCTTGCAACTAGGTGGAGCAGTGGACAGACTACTGGGTCTGAAGTCAGGAAGATTCATCTTCCTGAGTTCAAATCCGGCCTTAGACATTTACAAGCTCTGTGACCCTGGGCAAGTCAATGAACCTTATTTTCCTCGGTTTCCTCATCTATCAAATGAACTGGAGAAGGAAATGGTAAATCACTCGAGTATCTTTGCCAAGAAAAACCCAAATGGGGTCATGAAGAGTAGGACATGACTGAACAAAAACAACAACAACCTCTGATTTCAAATTCCAGGGTTCCTTCTATATCATAATGCCCTTCTCACACTCTTCTCCTTTTATACTTGGGAAAAATAACTCCTAAAATAATAATAGCTGACATTTACACAGTGCATTAACTTTTGCAAAATATTTCACATGTATGTTCTCATTTGATCCTAGAAATAATCTTGCTATTATTATTGCCATTTTACAAACAAGGAAACTGAGGTTGGGAGAATGAGTGATTTGTTTGTGATTAGAAGCAGGATTGGAACCCAGATCCCTCTCGACTCCAAGTCCCACACTCTACAACCTGCCACAATGAATGGAAAAGTACAGGAATGTTGATTTCTTACCTGACTTCTGAGCTCTTCAATTATCAGGAAATATCTGCTATAGTCATGATCAAGTCCCCGGCTGGAGCCAGGGCCAAATTTTTCATACCATCCTTTTATCTTCAGCTCTAAATCTGCATTTGCTTCCTCCAAAGCTCTCACGTTTTCAAGGTAGGAAGCCAAGCGATCATTCAGGTTCTGCATGGTCACCTTTTCATTGCCAGAGAGCAGCCCGTTTTCATTTCCCAGAAAGCCCGCACAGACACCACTTCCCAAGCCCCCACTGAGGTTCCCACAATAGCTCCCTCCAGATGAGGCTCCCACCAGCGTACTAGAAAAACTACTCCCCACACCAGAGCCACCACCACATGAATTTCCAGCACTAAAGCCAGCTCCACAGCTAGAAAGCCTCACAGACCCAGGGCGAGAGCAAATCCGCCGGGGGCCACTAGAAAGGCGAAAGGACATGGTATTTCAGGATAGATGTGCAACCCTTTCCCAGAGAAGAGCGCAGAGTCAAAGTACGCAACGTCTGGTGTCATTCGCCTTTTTATATCCAGTTGGCAAGACACCAGTCTTAATTAGACCAATGTCTAGTAAAACGCTATTTTTTACCTAATTATCAGTTTCCATAAATTGTTTGATTTTAAATGGTGTCCCCTTGTAGGTGGAAAGATGCCTTGAGGGTATTTTTCTGTGTTTAAAAAGGTGCCAGGTGGAGTAATTTTAGATTATGGCCTTAACCTTCAGACTTTAAGATGAGTAATCATATCTATTCCTACACCTCTGCAATATTGTTTCACATGAAAAGAAGTAGGAGCTGGAAAGAGAAATGTTTGCTGCCTTTTCCCATCTTCCCAACAAAGATTCCCATTGCCTTCTCTTACTTACATTTGCTTTCTTATAGAAAGTGTGGTGAATTTAGGGTTAGAAGATCTGAGTTCAAATACTGTCTCTGCTATCTGACTTGTCTGACCTTAGGTAGGTCTCTTAACTTCTATGGGTTTCTATTTTCCTATCTGAAAAATGAGGGAGAGGCTACAATGCCTCTGAGATCCCTTTGAGCTTTATTTCTGTGATTTTGTGGTTCTAATCTGTTCAATGACTTTTTGCTCTTTTGGATTGATATCCTTAGTGATTGCTACTTTCTCCCCCCTCGTTTTGAAAATTTGCATTTTATTATTTTCTATATATTATTCTGTATGCCAGTTTTAACCTCCTCTCCTCCCAGTAGAATGTAAGCTCCTCAAGAACAAGGATTGTTTTGTTTTTTTTTCCCTTGTATTGCTAGCACCTTCATTACAGGAAACTGAGGTCTAGTGAGGTTAAGTGACTTGTCCAGTATCACAAAGCCAGCATTAAGATTTAGGTCTTCCTGGCTCCTTCCAGACATGTTCCTGTAGAGTCCTGAAATAGTGTTCATTTAAAGTATCTTACACACACACACACACACACACACACACACACACTCACACCATAGTCATTCATTTTTCCTACTTTTCTAACTCCAAAGTACTTTTACTAGCTCAACTAAGCTTTTTTCTTCATTTTTAAAAAGGATGTTATGACCCATGGAGCTCATTTGGGTGGACTGATAACGTCATGATAATAAGCATAACATGAATAAAAGGATCCAAATCTTTTTTTTTGAATACTACTCCCAAGTCCATAAGTTCTTATGTCTTGAAGAAAAGTCTGATTATCACAAAAAGATAATATTAATTTTGGGCTCCCCACTAACTGGGTGGCCTCTGGTTAATTTTTTTTTTCAAATAGTAAAACTTTCAATTGAGACAGAGTAACAAGGAAATATGAAAGGAAAAAAGACCATCCCACAATGGAAAATTGCATGAGCAAAGGGCACAATTTCCCACAGATTGTCCTACCATTGGCGAGAGAAAGAATATTCCACAGAAAATTTAGTCCTACAATTGAGTCTTAGCTGAAACATGTGGTTAATTATTTAATCTACTGTTTCAGACTCCTTGTTGGTCAAATGAAAATAATAATATTGAGTAGCTTCAAATGAACCTTGATTGGGTTCCCTAATTAATGCCCATAAAGCCATTTGAAAGGACACAAACATGATATACATATTAATTATGTAAATTACTATAATAAAGTTGGCTCTGTCAGATAGTGACCAATCCCCATCAATTATCATGAAATCACTGCTATTGTTTGTTGATTAGAGGCCTATGTCTTTAAGAAAGTACCATTTTTCTGAATGGGAAATTCAGTGTCAGAGGTACAAAATGCTTTGAAAAGAAGCTCTGACTTTTTGGTACTATCAAACTATCAGGAAATCTTTGTCAGAAAGATCACAAGACTTAGAGTGAGGAGGGACCTCAGATGACATCAGTCCAACTATTTTATAGATGAGAAAACTGAGGCCCGTAGAATTTAAGTGACTTGCCCAAAGAAACACACTCACATTTATAAGCTATTTCAGGATGTGAAACTACAACCAAGCATGTGAATTTTCAGCCTTAGCTCTTGTATAAAAATATTTTACTAGAATTAGCACTACAGAATTAATTTTTTGTTTGTTTGTTTAGATACGTGGTAGAGCGAAGTGTTACAGAAACATGAATGCCAAGTTAAGACACCCCGGCTCAACTCTAGCTCTGCTCTTAATTTAGTTTGTGACTTGGTCCAGTGATTTATATTTTTCTGTTTCCCAAGAGTAATACACACACATATACATATATGTATATAGAGAGACATACACACACATATGTTCCCTTCATGAGAGTGTTGTGAGTATGAATGTGAAACTTTATAAATTACTTTGACATTCCTAGATGAAAGGTGTTCCAAAGACACAGAGTATTATTAACACAGTAATCTGTAGATCTCTATGAATATTGTAAGCATGAGTTAACTCATGCAATCTTTCCTGAGATAAGGGAAACCTATAATTTTCAAGAGTTTTGAGACAAATAAGCAGAGATAATGTTAAGAACCCACACAAATCACAGGCCATGCTAATGTCAAGATTGGCCTGAACTTTCTGATTTTTAATCCTTATTCCAGTATTTATCCATAAGCAGAGCCATAACTGGTAATTTTGGTACCTGGGGCAACTAACACAAAACGGGGCTGTAAATCAACATTGTAATTCATGATACCAACATATTATTCCATGCAAGACAAGCTCAGTTGAGGGAACAGAGATTCTAGAGCCCTGTCAGTGGGGCACCTGCTTTCCAGGGTCGGGGGCTGGGAGGGGAAGGGCATGATTGTACTGGGAAGGAATTTATCTGAGAGTGTAAACAGTTGGGAAGGGAATACTTCATCTGCTACAATCCTATTTAATTTTTCTAATCTAGGCATTAACTTTGATGCAAATGTGGTCAAAATATAAATGCAGCAAAATTTCAAATTGTACAGTCTTTTAAAAATCATTATTTTAGACATTTGTATCTTCTAAATTTTATAGGCCTTAGGGTTATCAATGGTTCTTGAAGTATAGTCTGGGAACCCCTAGGGGTCCACAAGGTCTAAACTATCTTAATAGTAATACTGAGATATTTAAATTTCTAACATGGTAAATATTGATAGATGCAATCCACGTAAACAAAAGTTCTTTTGGGATTCCTGAATAATTTTTAAGAGTGTGAGAGAGTCCTGAGACCCAAAACTATGAGAACTACTACCTTAGACAAAGTACCTTTTTTCCCACCCTGGTTACTGGTTTGTCCATATTGAATTTTCTAAATGAATATTTAGATATTCAAATGATTATTTAATCAAACTCCAGTATCCTAATGAATAGTTAAATAATCTAAATGAATATTCTAGGTGAATGTTTTAAATCAGATGATATTAGAGAATACTCAACTAGACCATGATTTTGTAGGAAGGTCTTTATTTTTCTCTAGAATGATTTTCTCTTCTTAATTGCTCTTTTCCCTTCTGAACTAAAGCTTGCCAGAATGTTTTAGGTAGGTTGTTATGGGAGAATTTTTTTTGTGAACATTAAAAGCAGTATATAATTATATATCATATTATTATATATAACACATATTATAAATATTGTATATTATTGTTATTCTTGTGGTTCTGATAATTAAGTAATAGCCCTTCCTAGAATGGTGGCAGCGAGGATTCGGAGGGACATGGCGACTTCTGAGGACACCTTTCATTCCTTTAGCTATTCACTGGTTGAAGTTGTTGTATCCTCTTAAATTAAGTTGTATTGAGCGATTTGCATAGTCCTCATATCATGGACATCACCAGCAGCAGACATTTATTCAGTGCTTACAATGTATAGGACCTTCTCCACCAAAGTCCTTCTATGATGCTTCACTGTGGTATGGAGGTGATCTTAGTTTCTCAAAGACTGTGCTAGTGCAACATATAAGCTCTCACAGGCCCTACTAAGCTGGAATACCTTTGACTATGGGTCCAGGGATGGGCTATATTTCTGCTATCTGAGAAACACTCTATTTAAATTAGACTCATTAACCAGATGGGCCACAGTGGTGATTTTTTTTTTTAAACAACCATTCATGTGGTTTAATGAATAGAGAATATGGGACTTAAGAAGACCAAGTTAGGAAGCACTGGGTTCAAATTCCACCTTTGACCGTGCTAGCTTCACCTTTCTGCTGAGCCTCTATTTCCTCATCTGGGAAATTGGTATAATAATACCTGTAGTCTCAGGTTATTATGAGGCTTAAACCAGATACTGTATGCAAAGTGTTTCACAAACCTTAAATCACTGTTTAAAAGTGTCAGTGGTCATTATTATCTGCTATGATTAAGAGTAGGGCAGCTAGGCAGTACAGTGGATAGAATGCCAGGCCTGGAGTCAGGAAGATCTGAGCTCAAATATAGCCTCAGACACTTACTAGCTGTGTGACCCTGGGCAAGTCACCTAATCACTATCTGCTTAATTTCCTCAATGGTAAAATGGGGATAATAATAGCACCTACTTCCCAGGGTTATCTGTGAAGATCAAATAAAATAGTATCTTATAAAGCACTTAGCACGGTGCCTGGAACATAGTTGGCACTTAATAAATCCTTCCTTCCTCCCTTCCTCCCTTCCTCCCTTCCTTCCTTCCTTCCTTGCTTCCTCCTTCACTTCCTCCCTTGCAAGCTGACCTCCCGTAATTGGCCTGGGAAGAATGACATTGAGATAACCTTGTGAGCCTAATCTTTCTTCCTCATTCTATGGATGAGTAAATTGAGGCTCCGAGACATTCAAAGACATGCCTAAGGACATGTTGGCAAGCAAATGGCAGAGATAATATTTGAAATTCACCCCCCAATTCTAAATCCAATGCTCTTTCTCCAGTACCATGCTGTCTCCCTTCCCAACACTTAGGGTTGCATTGAGATAATCTTTATTTCATCAGTGAGATAATGCTCCTGAGTTACAATCATCACATCAACCAATGGACCTGAAAGTCCAATTTCAGCTCTCCTTTGGGCAACTTTTCTGAAACAAAGGTCATAGGAACTAGTTAGATGGTTTGCAACAGACAGAACTTTTATTGAGACACCACCAAAGAAAAACAGAATGGAATGTTTGCTATTCCAAGAAGATTTTGTCTTAACTTGCTAAAAGAAAAATAGAAAAAAAAAAGAGAAGCCTTTATTTTCTGTACTTATTTTAATTGTGTATTTGAACTTCTAGGCTTCTCCTTAGGCCAGGGGTGGAGACACTGTGGCCTGGAAGCTACATGTGGCCTTCTAGGTCCTTGGGTGCAGCCTTTTGACTGAGTCCAAGTTTTACAAAACAAATCCTTTTATTAAGAGGATCTGTTCTGTGAAGTTTGGATTCAGTCAAAGGGCCACACTTGAAGACCTAGAGGGCCACATGTGTCCTGGAGGCTGCAGGTTTCCCACCCCTGCCTTAGGCCTTGTCTTTGAGCATGTTTAGGAAGGCACTCTCTGCTCGGTCTTGATGGTGTTAGTTTTGGAGGATTTTTCTTCAACTGAGTGGACCCTGGAGGAAACAACTTTGCCCCGAGGATCAATTTCTTCCACAACTGTTTTAACTACAGTGGTTTTGGATGAATCTAAAATGAAAGAAGACTTGCATGAATATTCAGAAAGTATAGATAATTAAGTTTATAAATGTGGAACGATTCACTCATCCCTTTGTATTTATACACACATGCACATTATGTGTATACATGTGCATATGCTTGCATACATGTATATAACCACATGCCATTGATACATGTGTGTGTGCATACATATACATATATTAACACATGTTTACATATAAATGTGCATATGCACATGTATATCTAGATAATTTTTATCCAGACTACCTTTCCATGTATGCATATAGGTATATGTATATAAGTATATGCATATAGTGTATATATGTCTATGTATGTGGACAATAAACATACATATCTATGCAAAACATATACATGCACACAATATGTGTGTATGGGTGATATATGCATGTGCTTACATGTGTGTGTATGTGCACATGCATATAATCGATGCATTGTGCACCTAGGTATACACCTGTGTACATGCATCCAATCATATGTATACATAGAGACATACACCAAATACAATAGCAATATATTCTGAAAGATGGAAATTGTACTTGCTTACCTTTTATCTGATTTCCTGGTCCTCCAGATACATAACCACCTTTGGATTTGTAACAATCTCTATTAATTTAAAAAACACAACAACAAAAAAAACCAGTCAACCCCTTGAAGGCAGGGCTTGAGTTTCACCTAATTCAGTTTAATTCAACAGCTATTTACTTAGTGACTACTCTATGCCAAGCATTGTGCTCAGTGCTGGTGATACTAAGGCGCCTAATCCCATGTCTCCTCCAGTGACTGGTGCAGCGTCAACATGTAATCAATGTTTTTTAAGATTGTTATTTCTCTCTCCCTCTCTCTCTCTCTTTCTCTCAGCAAAGTTTTATGTGTATCTGCCCACAATCCAGATCAGACATTCCTTGACCTGCTTCCTTTTCCCCCTCCCTCCAACATGATAAACATTTATTTAGTACCTACTGTCTGCACCACTCTACACACAGGGAGAACCACATAGTTTATCTACAGCCCAACTACTACATGGAACTTACAGAAACAGGGTGATAGGAATTTATAATTAGAACAGGCCTAGCTGGTGCAGTGGACAGAGTCCTGGGTTTGGAGTCAGGATGGACAGAGTGCCCTGTCCTGCCTCAGACACTTACTAACTGTGTGACCTCTGGCAAGTCTCTTAATTCTCTCTGTACCTCAGTTTCCTCATCAGTAAAATGAAGGAGTTGGATTCCATGGTGCTTAAGGTCCCTTCCAGTTCTGAAGCTATTGCCCTAATCTGGTCTACTCCACCATCTTGCTTTATTTTTCATTTTTCCTTTTTTTGAAAGTAGTTTCCACCCTTCAAAAGCACAGTTTTCAAAAGAAGTTGCACTCACTCACCCATCCTCTCCATCAATGAGGGAGCAGTATGTTGCGATTTCTTTTTCGAGATAAACCTTAATGTCTAGCAGCTGCTCGTACTCCAGCTTCTGGCCCTCGGTCTCAGTCCTGACCTGCTGCAGTTGCTCTTCCAGGGCCCCGATCTGGGCCTGGATTTGTGAGAGCTGCACACAGTAGTTCCCTTCTGTCTCAGTCAGCGAGCATTCCAACGAGTGTTTCTATGGGGGTGGTAAGAGAATTGATGGTCTAATCGAAAATGAGACACTCGGTAGAAATAGACTCGGTTGTTTGTGGGGTTCCAGAGAACTGCTCTTCTGGAATTTATTTCTGGTGTCAATCCAAAATTAGCATTTCCCCAAGAATTTTCCAGGATCAAACTCTTCTCCTTGCATTTGAAGATGGTACTGATAGTGACAATCTTTCTAGGACATTGATGCATTTAAAAAGGTCTAGTCATGCCCCTTAGCCATTTTTAAACTGGCTATATCTTAAGACTCATTTTCAAGGGAAAAGTGTCCCTGGAGTCAGATTTTCTGAAACCCACCTCTGATACTAATTACCCGTATGACTTTGGGCAAGCTACTCGACTTCACTCGGTCTCAGTTTACTCATCTGTAAAATGAGCAGATTGGACTAGATGGCCTCGAGGGTCCCTTCCAACCCTAGACTGAGTACTCTAGGGTCCTGTGGCCCACTGGTTGGGGCTACAGCTTCTCTTGCTATAGCTGAGAAGCTCCAGTTCTTAAGAGTCACATTCGTCACTCCTGTTCCTACTGCCCCACTTCCAGTTTCTCCAAGCCAGGCTGATCTGATTGCATTTAGATACACTGTATTTAGAAATAATTGGAACATTTTAAGGAAAACCAGTTGAAACATAAAACACGTCCCATAAATAGACCTAGCAAAGGGATTTGCTCTTTAGGTTGAAAATCTTCGGCTCTGTAGGTTAAAAGGCATCAAGGCCTTGTATGATCCACAGAGAGAGACACCCTCTTTAAGTCCGCACGATGTATGATGGAAGGGGTAGGTGAGGGGTGGGGTTTATGTCAATGGTCCAGTCTGCCTGATCCATTTTGGCCATGGCAGATGGCTATATAGAGAGAGTGACATTCTGGCATTTCTTTTGTCTTTGTGTCTCCCACCTGATGACTGTCTATAACACTTAAAAATAGCTTTGTAGGAATGCTAGAGCCTAAGGCTTATGACGATGCTGCCAGTGTAGATGAATGTAGGAACTGGTGTCTAAGATCTTCTGTTCTCTGTAATATTGGAGCACTCTCTATTAAGTTAGGGTAGATCAATGTTAAAACACATGCATGCAACCATTTTCTCATTTCAACATTACATAAATGATATCTGAAATATATCCTAATTGTGAATGTATGTTAATGAGTAAGTCTTAATAAGACACAGAGGGCTCTAACGAGTGAAATGCAAATGTACTTTACCTTGGGGGCCTAACACAGATGAAAGCTAACATTATGAAAGAAGAAAGGCACCATTTTAAGTGCCGCTCCCCCCACCCCCAATCCCTAATGGAAATCTATTTCATAAGTCTTCACATACCGTTGCCAAGAGGGACTGCAGCTCGATCTCAAGAGTTTGGACTGTACGTTTCAGTTCTGTGAGCTCATTCCTGGCTGAGGTAGTGGCCCCTGCATCATCAGAGATCTGCTGCTGGAGCGTGGCGCTCTGGAATAAACAGCATCATTAGCTCAAGTCACTTTTTAAAATTCAAAGGATAAGAACTGAAAACCTGCAACCAAGAAGGATAAAAAGGGAAGAAAGATGAATGGATGAAGAATCTTGGAGACCTGCAAAGAGGGACTGAAAAGTCAATGTACTATTTTAGGCCCTGAATTTCATTAAGTTAAATTTAAATAGTTACCAAGCAAATTTAATGAGTTGTATTGATATTCAATGTTAAGATTATGTTTGGTCATTTAAAAAAACGTCTCTTGTTGACAAGTTAAAACCAAGGGCCAAATACAAAGGTGACCAGTAAAATTACCTTTTCATTGAACCAGGCTTCAGCATCCCTGCGGTTCTGCTCAGCCAGGTCCTCGTACTCAGCCCTCATGTTGTTCAGCAGAACGGTCAGATCCACCCCCGGGGCTGCGTTCATCTCCACATTCACGTTCCCACCTGCAGCGCACTGGAGGGCTTTCATTTCCTGAAGGAGAATATTAATTTAGGCTAAAGAAATAAGGTTCTGCATCTTTTTGAAAGAGCATAATGGCCACCATCTCTAGGTTTAGGGGTCTGAAATTTTTCAAGTTTAGATCATGAACATCTCTTTATTAAAAAAAAAAAAGGAAAAAGCAACAATGTAATCTGTTTTTGGAAAACAAATCTTTTTTCAATGGACTGGGCAGAATTTGGCTAGTTCTTCCTTGGATTGTTGTTAAAGACTTTACATTTGACATGCGGCAAGGGGAATGTCAATATTCAGAGGGAGGTAATTGATGCAATGGCAATTTCTACCTCTTCATGATTCTTCTTTAGATAAGTCAGTTCCTCATTCAGTGTCTCAGCCTGGATCTCCAGGTCTGTTCTGCACAAGGTCATCTCATCCAACACTCTCTTCAGACCATTGATGTCAGCCTCAACACTCTGGTGAAGAGCTAGCTCTGTCTCATACCTCAAAGAATAGTAAAAAGCTTTTTCAGTGGGAATCCTGATGATTAAAGGGGCATATAAAACATAAAACCAAGCTGAAATAGGTAGAGATTAAACATCTTAATTGGGTTCTGGGATAAACATACTGTGCTGATCACTTTTCTTAAAGGAATGAGACTAATAGTAAAGAAAACATTTTCTTATATACTCCAGAATTTAACTTTTTGCTATCATGATTTAGATGCAAATTTTCACAAATATACTGAGGTTTTAAGATATTTATCCATTCTTATATTCATTTGAGCTTAAAAACAAAATACTCAACTCCTTAAAGTTATTTTAAATACAATGAATGGGAGAGGGAGATGCTCTATGAGTTGGTTTCTGTTCTCAAAACTTCACTTACTTTAGTCTGAAGTCATCCGCTGTCAACCTGGCATTGTCATTCTGCAGGACCACACTGGCATTGCTGGTAGTTGCTGAAATTATCTGGTAAAGAGGGAGCAGGTTAAGAAAAGAGAAAATATTTCCATGGATCATTTATAATTTTTCTGAAGCCAAGTCACTTATCACATTATAGTAAGACATCTGTTGCTCTCTGGCATCAAAGACTGGCTTTTGATAATTTCACATTATGCCTTTGAATCAGTAAAGACTTGTGCATGGAGAGACTGCTTTCCAGTGAAATAGCCAAAAGATGCAAGTACATCACTGGAGAATTTTGCATTCTTGTGCTGTTTTGGAGACGTGAAGGTGGGGGGCTACATGCTCAGTTATTAACAAACATATCCGTAGAATACCAGTGGATATGTCCTACTCAGATATTTAAATTTCCACAAAAAAAAATCTCCTAATGTCTAGTAAACAATGATGGAAATTTGAAAGCCTATAGAATGAAGTCACATTATATATTGTGCAACTATTTTGAGGGTTCAATATGTTTTAGAGTTCTAAGCCTTATAAAATTATGTTCTCTTACCTGATTCCTAAGATCTTCAATTATTGGAAAATACCTGCTATAGTCATGATCAAGACCCCGGCAAGAACCAGGACCATATTTCTCATACCATCCTTTAATCTTCTGCTCCAGATCTGCATTTGCTTCTTCTAGAGCACGCACGTTATCCAGATAAGAAGCCAGGCGGTCGTTAAGGTTCTGCATGGTCACCTTCTCATTACCAGAGAGGAGCCCCGCTTCATTTCCCAAGTAGCTGGCACAGGAAGAGCTTCCCCCACCCAGACCATAGCCGCTTCCAGATGAGCCGCTGCCAAAGGCACATGAAAAGCCACTTCCTATTCCAGATATGCCACATGTATTTCCAACCCCAAAACCTGCTCCCCCAGTTGACAATCTAACAGATCCAGCTCCCCCATATGAACCAATTCTTCTGGATGAAGAAGAGAATCGGAGAGACATAGTGTCTGTGTGGAAGGGACCTCTGCTTGGGTGGTGAGGTTCAGCTGCAGCGTGTCAGCCTCCAGCAGTTTTAGTTGGCTCTTTTATACCCAGTGATTAGGGTGTTTCTCACTAAGTTTTGCCTACCAATCGCTCAGTGGTGTTTGCCAGCTCATCATGAATTATGTGTAATTGGATGATTTTTCTTAATTAATGTCTTACTTCGTCCAGTTCTGTAGGTGGGTGGTTAGTTACTGGCTATTTGTTATCTCTGGGATGGGGTGGAGTATTTTCAAGGTCATTTACCATATTACATTTTAAATTTTAGGTGAGTAATCCTTTCCTGAAGTCATTGAGACTTCAGGAATATAGGAGCAAAGTCAAAGTAAAATGTTAAGTGTATGTAACTCTTGTGTCAGAGGATCTCAGGACACGGAGGGCTTGAAAAGGAGAAGGGTGCTCCTTGTTCTCTTGGCTTATGCCTCCATACTCCATACAGGAAATGTGGGGAAATGTATGGTAGCATTCTGGTATTAAGCTACATCTAGTAGTTCTCCTTCCCCTCATCTTGGCAGGATGCATTTTATAATATTATACAATGTATTTGTTTTTTAAAAAGGAGAAAGATGAAAGAGAGACTCTTGAATGAGTTACCATTAAGCCTAAGGGGATCTGAAGAGTGTGGAGGCACAGTCCCAAATGAGAAGATTCCTCTGGCAGAAAATCTCTGTCCCTTTAAGTTCTAGCTTGGTTTTTGATATTTGAAGGGGAGTGGGGTGACTTTCTGTCTCTGTCCATCTGTGTCTCTCTCTCTTTCTCTCTCTCTCTATCCCTCTTTGTCCCCTCCTCTCTATCTATTTCTCTCTGTATCTATTTGTTTCTCTCTTTCTCTCTCTTTCCCTTTCTTTCTCTTTCTCTGCTTCTCTCATCTCTTTCTCTTGTTTCTCTGGCTGTTTCCTTCTCTTTTTATTTGTCTCTGTCTCTGACTCTGTCTCTCTCTGTTCTTGACCCTCTGTCTCTGTTTCTGATTCCATGTCTCTGATTGCTTCTCTCTCTCTGTTTCTCTTAACTCCTGGATCTGTATTTCTGTCTCTGTCTCTATCTCTGGGTATCTCTGGTCTGTCTTTTTAACTCCCTGCTTCCTAATACTCCTATGAAGGCAGGGGAAAAGTCTGGCAACAATCTTTAATGCTGTGGCATATCCACCAGTCTTTTAGAAAAGGTGAAGCCAAATATCTAGATGTCTGCAGTCTTTCAGTACCATTATCTCAGCATTAGGTGAGCGAGAAGCCTCCAGAGCCCTTTGTTTTCTCCCTAGGATTCCATGGCTTTCCTTTCCTCTGTCATCTGTCTTTTTCCCTTTTCTTTTTTTATCCTTTTAGTCTGTAGTTGGGGACTCTTAACCTGAGGTCTATGAATTTTTTTAAAAAAATTGATAATTGTATATCACTATAATTGGTTTCTTTTGCAATCCTATGTACTTTGTTTTGTTCATTTGAAAACATTATTCTGAAAGGGGGTCTGCAGACTTCACCAGACTGCCAAAGGAGTCTCATGACATAAAAAAGCTTACATTCATACTGTTCACCAATTGCACCTTTCTGGCATATGTACCACACCTTGGGCTGATGTCACTCGTTTCCTTAGTCTCTCATAGGGAGATATTAAAGGGGAAAGGATTCAACATCCGTTGCATTCTTTTCCCTTTTCCTGACCAATCTGATTTTCTTACATGCATTTCTGTTAATTAAGAAACATTGTTTGCTCAGGGGAGACCACAATCTTCCCCCTCCCCCCAATACATTAAATGCAGTGAGGGCTTTCTGACCTCCTGGTCAATGAGGCCAAGATGCCCCATCACATCCAAAATGGTCTCCAGGTTGACAGTGGAGTTGACAATGAAGTCTAAACTGGAAATAGAGAAATTAAAAGACAACAACAACAACAATGTAATTGGTTTTGGGGATAGAACTCAACTTTAATCATCACAGGAAAAGAATATTATATGGTATCTTAGAGAACATAGCATTAAAGATTTAGAGCTGGAAGAAACCTTTAGAAGTCATTAAGTCTATATGTACCTTTTTTTTAAGATGAGGAAACTGAGTATGAGAGAGGCTAAGTATCTTTCCCAGGGTGATACAACTAGTAAATGTCTGAGGCAGGGTTTAAACCCAAGTCCTCCTGACTCCAAGTCCAGTGCCCTAATTATTAAACCATACTGAGAAACCAAGAACAAAAAACAAACACAAAACTTGATAAACATAATTTCTGCTTGTTCTGTGAACACTGGTGAATCTATAGTGATGACCCCTGGATGTCATTTTGCAAGAAAACTTATCTGGTGATATGTACAGAAACTCCCCATTTTATAAGTTCAATTCAACAAATTCCATTTTAAAACATTGGTTGTCTACTCTGCACAATGCTAGGCTCCGGAAATATAATTATGAAAGAGGGCCTTATCTTGTTCCTTCAGGAAATTACAACTTACAATGTGACAAGTGAACAAATAACTATAATATACATTATAAGTGTGTAGGAGAGGTTCAAAGAGAATGGTATGAGGTATGGGAGAAGGGAGAGGTTGTGAAGAGGTTAGGGAAGACTTGTTGGAGGAAGGGGCTCCTGATTGAGTCCTTGAAGGAAAGGAAGGATATTAATAGATGGATGTCACTGGGGAACAACTCCAGACATGGGGAGCAATGCACACTTAAGAATGGTTCCATATATATAAAAGACACATGCCTCCTTTTCCATTTCACCTACTCAGAGGTTGAACCATATCTTCTCACTCTCCCCCAATGAGTTAACAAGACAACCAGAAAGTCAGTTCCAAGAACTAGGTGACTCAGTGCATAGAGTGGTAGACCTGGAATCAGGAAAACCTGAATTAAATAAATCTAGCTTCAAGACACTTACTAGGTAAGTGACCATGGCTAAGTCACTTAACTTCTGTTAGTCTCAGTTTCTTTGACTGTAAAATGGGGATAACAAGAGCACCTACCTTCCAGGGTTGTTGTAGGGCTCAAGTGAGATAATATTTGTAAAGCTCTCAGCCCAGTGCTGGGCACATAGTAGGTACCACATAAATGGTAGCTATTATTATCTTCTCTATCACTTAGAAGTTTAGATCTGGAAGGGAGCTTACAGGCCACCTCAATTATTAAAAATATTTTTCTTCTAAACTTAACAATGCCAAATAAGTGAGCATTTCCATATTTAAAGTAGGAGCAAAAAAGAGGATTGTACATAAAACTGTAAATATGATTCATGGTTTACTTTTCCTTCACTTGAAATTGTACCTGCAAAGATGAGGTCTGGATTACAATTCTAAGGATGTATTGGAACCAGGATAATTCAGACTAGAATGAATTTAAGAGACCAAAAAGTTACCACAATCTGCATGCTCCTCTTAGAAAGATTGATTTTTGCAATCGTTTAGAAGATGGATGAAGAGGAGAGAAAATGGAGGCAGAGAGACTAATTTAGAGGCTTTTACAGCAGTCCAGGAGATAAGTGATGATTGAATTAGCAGGTGTCCGATTTGAGTGGACAGATGCAAAAGATGCTGTGGAAATGCAATCAGTGGCACCTGATTGGGGATGGAGTCAATTCCATTTTCACAACACTCCCACCCAGCTCCTTCTCTCCATTTATATCACAACCTCCTTCATTTGGGCACTCAGCATCTCTTCCCTGGGCTATTGGGATAACTTCCTAACTTTGTTTTCTATGAATCCATTCTCTTTCTCTCTGTAATTCATCCTTCACATAGTGGTCACATTGTCATTTGTATGGCACAAGTCTGACTGAGTCACTCCCCTACCAAAGAGAGCTAGGTGACTTCTTATTCACTCTAGGATAATGAACAAACTCCTGTTCTAGGTAATTAAAGCCCTTCTCAGTCTGGTTCTCCTCTGCCACATTACTCTCCCTCACACGCCCTACCCTCAAGCCAAACTGTCCTACCTGATGTTGCCCATATATAACATTCTATCTCTCATCTCCATACCTTTGCACAAGCTGTGCCCTTTGCCTGGCAATCTCTCCTTCCTGGAATACCTAATTCTCTTCATGGCTCAGCTCAAGAGTTATCTCCTTCAAAATGCCTTTTTTGATCCTACCCACATGACACTTTGTAATTACCTTGTATCTATTCTGTGATTTGTTGTTGTTGTTGTTGTTGAGTTGTTTTTCAGTCATGTCTAACTCTTTGTGACCCCATTTGTGGTTTTCTTAGTAAAGATATTAGAGTGGTTTGCCATTTCCTTCTCCAGCTCATTTTATAGATGAGGAAACTGAGGCAAACAAAGTTAAATGACTTGCCCAGGGTCATATACCTGGTGTCTGAATTTGAATTCAGGTCTTCTTGACTCCAGGCCTGGCACTCTATCCACTGTACCACCTAGTTGTCCATGTCACTCTCCCTTACCTCATTCAATAAACTCTAGGAGCTCCCTATTACTTCCAGAATCAACTATAAAATCTTCTGTTTGATTTTTAAGGTCCTTCATAATGTGGTCCCCTCCTACATTGTCTACATTGTCGTTCTTCTTATACCTTACTCCCCATCACTGACATTTCAATCCAGTGACACTGGTCTCCTTTCTGTTCCTTGTAATGTTTATAAAAAGCATTTGGCACAGTACTTGGAACATAGTGGGCACTATATAAATGCTTATTCCCTTTCCTTTTTCTTCTTCCCTTGCACAAGACACTGCAGGCATTTTAGCTGGCTGTACCCCATGCCTAGAATACTCTCCCTCCTCATGTCTTCCTCCTGGCCTCCCTACCTTCCTTCAAATCCCAGCTAAAAATCTTACCTTCTGCAAGAAACCTTTTCCAACTCCCTTTAAACTTAGTACCTTCCCTCCCCAATTTATCCCATCTCTGGTTTATTTGTCTGTAGTTGTCTGCATGGTGGCCCTGCCATTAAACTGACTTCCTTGAGAGCAGGGACTGTCTTTTGGCTTTCTTTATATCCTCAGTGCTTAGCATAGTGCCTGGCACATACCTGCTTCTTGACTGATTGACCCACCTCTTTCACCCAAGTGGAGGGAGACTGAAGACCCTGGGCTGCCCTGGAAAAGGCTGGGCCAAGTTGAATATCTACTCTAGACTGGGGAAATCTGAGGTTTACAGCTTTACAAATAATCTGGTTCATACATCAACAACCTATGGCAATGATTATTAGTGGCATATCAAACTCCCACTAGGATCAAGGGTGAAACTAAAAAAGAAATGAAGATTGCTTTGTTTGATCCCTGCCTCCATCCTCCTCTCTCTCTCCCCCCACCCCTTCTCCAACCCATAAGTCTACTTTTACTGAATTCTATTTTAAATCATGGCTTCTTTCCCCAGACACTCACTCAGTGAACTCCTGTTGCTCTCTGACTGTCTGATGTTACCCAGACTGCCCATGTGGACAAATTATATCCCCCTTATCCTTACTGGAGTCAAAACTACTTCCTCAATGAGCAGCTAGGTGTTAATCTGATAATCTGATTAAAGTAATTCACACCAAGGTATGAGAGGCTTATTGGGAGAGGGGTATTAGCATTTTTTTTAAAGGTAATTTGTTAACCCAAATTAATCTCTAATTATCACTTGCAGGACTCACGTGGGGGCAGGGGAACCTTTAGGTGCCGATCTCCTATTTTGCTATCTCTCTATGGTCTTACAGTCTTCTAGGGAGTAAAATAAATAAATAGAATTGGTATTATAGCCCCATCCTATCCATGCCTTCACCCTACCCCCAGCAGTACACTTGACTTTGCAAATGGCTTTGATTCAGTGAAACAAGAGTCACACAATCATAGAATTTCAGAGCAGGAAAGGACCTCAGAAGCCCAAATGTGGAATAGTGGTCAGAGTGCTAGACTCAGAGTTGGGAAAACCTGTGTTTGAATCCTGCCTCAGAACCTAGGCAAGCTACCTCGCTGTTCCCTGCCTTACTTTTGAAACGAGGCAGAGTTGGACTCAATAGCCTCTAAGTTTCCTTCCAACTTTAAATTTATGCTTCTATGACCATATAGCACAGTTTCCAGTTTTCTCATCAACCTGACTATCCTTGTCTGGGTCTATCAATATTCTTCATAAGCTATATGGTTTTTGTTCAGTCATTTTCAGTCACGTCCAACTCTTCATGACCCCATTTGGGGTTTTCTTGACAAAGATACTGGAGGGGTTTGCTGTTTTCTTCTCCAGCTCATTTTATAGATGAGGAAACGGAAATAAACAGGGATAAGTGACTTGCCCAGGGTCATATAGCTAATAAGTATCTGAGGCTGGATTTGAACTCAGGTCTTTCTGACTCTAGACCCAGTGCTCCACCCACAGTGCCACCCACCTGCCTAAACTATGTATGATACCTGGAAATGAACCCAACACTCCAGATGTGGCCAGAATACTTCAGTGCAATCACTTTTACTTAATCTGGCACTGTGGTCTTTTTAAGCCGAACTATGATTATATTAACTATTATGGCAATGACATATTGTTGACATATTCAATTTGTAGCCCAATGTTTTACTGTCATTGAGTTCATCAGCTCCCTTGTGTTCAATTACTATCTCTTCCACATGTCTCGCAAATCCATATATAATGTTAATAGGTAGTATTTGTATAATACTTTAAGGTCTGTAAAGCTCTTACAAATGTTATCTCACTTGCTCCTTGCAACAACTCTGTGAGGTAGAAGCTATTATTATCTCAATTTTTGCACATGAGGAAACTGAGATTAAGTGATTTGCCCAGGTTCACATAGCTATTAAGTATCTGAGATAGGTCTTCCCGATTCGAGGCCCAACACTCTTATCTACTGCCTAGTTTCCTGTCCTGCCCAGTTCCCTTTCCTGAGCTCCACTCCAACACCACCAACTGCCTGTTAGACATCTCCACTGGCATGTCCCGTAGGTATCTCAAACTCAACATATCCAAAACGGAACTCGTTATCGCTTTCCCTTTATACTTTCCCTCCTTTAAGTTTCTCTGTTCTTGTCACCTACTATACTTCCAGGCACCCAAGTTTGTGACTTTACACATATCTTTTACTATTCACAACCTGCTGGGGAAAAATCTCACCAATTTGCCGTCAGATGGGATGAGCCTGAGAGAAGATGCATAAAGTCTGAGCTGGAGTTCCTTTCTCATTACATACAGTCTTTCTCTTTTCACCGTGGCAATAAGATATCTGAGCCAGAAACTCTCTTGTTACATTAACATTCTCATACACTATCCTTATTCTTTTTTTGTAGACTAAAAGTTCTAGAAGATTTTTTTTTACCATTCTTTCTTCTCTCTGGAAGAAAATTGTGTTGTACATCTGTGCGACTTTAATCTTCCACTCAGGATCAATAATGTAAGTGGGAACATGCTGGTCCTTCAAACATGAACTTGCACATAGTAGGTGCTCAGTTAATAGTTGTTGAATGAATGCATTTAGATTTCACTCTGAAGAGTTTGGGGTCTTTTTATTGAGTCATAGGATATACATGGTTGCAGCCTGTATCTTCAGGTTTTTATAAAAGCAAAAGATTCACTATGTTTCTCTTTGTTTTTTTATATGTTGTAAAATGTTTTGGTTTGTTCCTCTGCCATTGAATTAACAGAATATTCGCCTCCTTTGATGGATTTTGGCTGAAGTTTCAGTCAAACTTGCTGTAATTATCCCATTATTCAGTACTTCTTTGAAGCTGAAAACCCACACGACTATAGGTTTTTTTCTTATTAGCCTGATGGTAGCTTAAGCCAAAAGATGTGAATCATCTCGGTTGGAGTTCCTGTCTTTTTCTAGTACATGCTGCTGGTTTCCAGCCCTACACTGTACAACTGCTTCTGTGTTCGCTGAGGTCTAAAGGAAAAAGAAGCTATGCTTTCCTGCTATTAGTGTATATAATATTAGCTGGAAATTCTCAATCTAGGTATTGAATCAAAAAAGTTGGCAGACCTAATGATACAATTTATCATCTATTTATATCTCTCTATATCTATATCTATGGGGACATAGTTGTCCACCTGTCTTCTGACTCACGAAATTGTGAGCTCCTTGAAGATAGGGACTATGTTTGTTGTTGTTTTCCATATCCCTCGTGCTTATAATAGTACCTGGCATATAGTTGGTACTTACTAAATGCTTGTTAACTGGATCTGGATTGATCAGGATGGAGTTCTAGCCAAAATCTTATAAATCCAAAACCTTATGCTAAATATTCATTTAAATTTTTTATCCCACCTACTTCTGAAAAAAAAAATTAAGGCATCTATTTATTGAGACATTTTGTTTCTATATTACCTATATTTCCCAACATATTTTCCCTACCCTTTCCAGAGTCCCCTAACAGAATAAAAAATAGAACCCCTCTCCCCAATTCAGCCAAACTAACCAAAACATAAAAAAATCTGATGTTATACTCAGTGATACACACTCATATTCCTCCACCTTTGCAAAGAAGACAGGGAGGCACCTTCTTATATATCTTCTCTGGGGCCATATTTGGTCATTGCACCTTCACAGTATTGAGTTTTGATTGTTTTTTATTTTCCATTTACAAAGTAGTAGTCATTGTGTATATTGTTTTTCTTGTTTCTTATTTCATCTTCTATCAGTTCATATGTCTTTCCATGCTCCCCTGGGTTAAAGGACATGGACATTTTAGTCACTTTCTTAACCTAATTGCAAATTGCTTTCCAGAATAGTTGAACCAATGTACAACTCAAGCAACAATTCATTAGTGTACCTCTTTTTCTACAACCCCTCCAGCATTGACTATTCCCATCCTTTATCATTTTTGCCAACTTTCTGTGTACAAGATGAAACTTCAGATTAGTTTTGTTTTGCATTTCTTTATTATTAGGGATTCAAAACAATCCTCTGTGTGATTTGTAATTCTTCTTTTGAGAATTGTTTGTTTATGTTTTTTGATCATTTATCTATTAGGCAATGCCTTTTGGTTTTACTTGTATCCTAGAAATCAGATAACACCCCCCTCCTTGCCTTTTGTTTAATGTTTTATTTTTTCCAATTACATGTAAAAACAATTTTTGACATTTGTCTTTTTAAAGTTTTGCATTTCAAATTCTCTCCTTCCCTCCTTCCTCTCTTTCCTCATTGAGAAAGCAAGCAATTTGATATTGGTTATATATGTACAGTCATGCGAAACATATTTCCATATTAGTCATATTGTGAAAGAAAACACAGACCAAAAAAACAACCCCAAGAAAAATAAAGAAAAAAATTTTTAAAAAGCATGCTTCTATCTGCATTCAGATGCCATCAGTTCTTTCTCTGGAGTTAGTTAGCATTTTTCATAATAAGTCCTTCAGAATTGTGTTGGGTCATTGTATTGCAAAGAATAGTTAAGTCATTCATACTTGATCATTATACAATATTATTGTTACCGTGTACAATATTCTCCTGGTTCTGCTCATTTCACTTTGCATCAGTTCATGTAAGTCTTTCCAGGTTTTTCTGAGAGCATCCTGCTTATCATTTCTTATAGTACAATAGTATTCTATTATAACCATATACCACAATTTGTTCAGTCATTCTTCAATTGATGGGCATCCCTTCAATTTCTAATTCTTTGACACCACAAAAAGAGTGGCTATAAATATTTTTCCACATATAAATCCTTTCCTTTTTTGGGGGATACAGATGTTTTGGGATACAGATAATTGGCACAAAAAAATTTCCTCTCAGTTCATTCTTCCTTTGTTATCCTATTGCATTATTTCCTTGTTTTATTAATTTTGTTCATGCAAAAGCTTTTCATCTCCATGCAATAAATACCATCTGTTTTATTATCTGTGGTTGCCACTATTATCTGTTTAGGTACTAGTCATAGTTGTGAAAGTTATCTGATCTATTTTTTTGGTGATATGACCTATAATATTCAAGTCATATATCCATTTTGAATTTCTTGTGGTATATAGTATAAAATATTGCTGAGGTGTGTATTTTCCATACTTAATAACTGAGAGATAAATGATAGGGTTACTTTAATTAGACATGGGATATCCAAAAGAAATTGGTTGAAAAATCAATATAGAAAAAACCTATATGGGTGAAAAATTACAATAGTCTATACGACGAACATGATCATAGCTGGAAGGCCAATTCCCCTAATGTGAAATGAACTCCAACTCCTCACATTCACCTCTAAATCTCTAGCTTCTTTTAAGACTTACTTCTAACCTTTCCTGAATTTCCCTACCCTATTATTAGTACTACTACTGTCTCTCTTCTAAAATTATTTTATATTTACTTCTCTTGGTATAGGTTATATCCTCCCCTATATCATTTCCCCCTCCTCCAGAAGAATGGATACTCCTGAGGGAGAGTACTCTGTCACTTTTATTCATGTCCCCAGAACCTACAGTGAGTGACTTGTACATAGTAGGCATTTAATTCATGTTTGTTGAGTTGACATTGAATAAAGATCATTATCATGGCAGTTTTCAGAGTTTTCTAGAAATGTTATTTGTATTCTTAACAAGACTCTGGAGAGCTGGTAAATATTGTTAAATAGGATCTGAATCCTCAGAAAAAGAGTACCCATATTTAGTATTATCCGCAAAAAGCAAGACAGAGGACTGGCCAGACTTCTAATGTTCTCCCCGTCTTTTTCCCCATGCAGATACAGCTCAAAGATGAATTGTGAACAGTAGTGCTACAAAGCTTAAGGCTCCTTGAATGTGATTTTGGCTATTACCTAACACCTAATGTAATGAGAATGTGTTGGCGAATGGAAAGTAGGAAGGGGGAGGAAGTCCTTGGAGTATTCCTAGATACTCCTTACCTTAGCACAGTGCCTAACACATAGATGGCACTTACTAAATGCTAATTGTCTGACTGAGCTTAGCCTAAACTTCCATGTAGTTCCTTGGACTCTATCCAAGCAGAGAATATTTAAACATGCTCCAAGGTCTGTTGCACCCATTACCCAGTCCAAACACCTCCTCTTTACCCAAACATGGCTGGGCAGAGAAACAGAAAGTAGGCAGCTTAGGTGGTGCAGCAGATAGAGAGCTGGACCTGGAGTGCGAAAGAGACTTTAGTCAAATATGACCTCAGGTGCTCACTAGCTGCATGACTGTGGGTAAACTGTTTAACCACTGTCTGCCTCAGTTTCTTCAACTGTAAAATGAGGGTAATAATAGTACCTACCTCCCAGGGTGGCTGTGAAGATCAAATAAGATAATATTTGAAAAATGCTTAGTAAAGTGATTGGCTAAGGGTAGATGCTATATAAATGCTATTCTTATTCTTATTTTTACTTTTGGTTACACTCTTTTGTTGTTCAGTCCTGTCTGACTCTTTGTGTCCCTGTTTGGGGTTTTCTTGGTAAAGATACTGGAGTAGTTTGCTATTTCCTTCTTCAGCTCATTTTATAGATGAGGAACTGAGGCAAATAGGATTGGGTGACTTGCCCAGTCACACAGCTAGTAAATGTCTGAGGCTGGGTTTGAACTCAGGAAGAGGCATCTTCCTGATTCCAAGCCCAGTGATCTATTCCCTGCGCCACCTAGCTGCCCTCTATACTCTTTCTGTTTACAGTGATACCAACTGGTTATATTAATATGAAAAACAAACTAACAAACAAACAAAACATCCCAAGTATTTCCTCTACCCATTTGTCCAAGTATAAGCATGAAATATCAAAAATGACATGTGAAAGAAATGATGATTAAAACACTCAAAAATAGAAACACATGTATATTTGATTCTTTATTTAACAGCAAAAAAGCCCCAAACCTGCTATTTGTGGAAAGGAAAAAGCATAAGCAGAGATTTGTACTAAGTACTTTAAGAACAGAAAATATTTCTCTTCTCATATTTAGAATCATGCATCTTGGGAGAATCCTTTGCCCTCCTTCTCTTGCCTGGGTTCCCTAGAAAGGGACCCTTTGTTCTGCTTTGCCATTGCTCAGCTTAGAGCTCTTTTCTTCAATGGAGTGAACCCTGGTTGAGAGGACCTTGCCTCGCTGATCTAGCTCTTCAACAACCGTCTTTACTAGTGTGGTTTTGGAGAGATCTAGAAATGAAACATGTGCAATACAAATTAAATCAATCAATAAACATTTATTAAGCTCCCGTTATGTATCAGTTACTAAGTGCCGGGGATACAAGAAGAGACAAAAGACAGTTCTTGCCCTCAAGAAGATTATAATTTAATAGGGGGGACAACATGCAAACAAACATATACAAAATAAGTTATATACAGGATAAATAGAAAATAAAAGGAAGGCACTAGGATTGAGGGGTTGGGGAAGATTTCCTATAGAAGGTCAGATTTTGGCTGAGACTCAAAGGAAGCCAGGGAGGTTAGTAGCTAGAACAGAGAAGGGAGGGCATTCCAGCATGGGAAACAGTCAGAGAAAATGCCCATAGCCAAGAGATGGAGCATCTTGGTCACAAAACAGCTAGGAGGTCAGTATCACTGGATCAAAGAGTATTTGCTGGGGAGTAAGGTGTAAGAAGGTTGGAAAGGTAGGAAGGGGCTAGATTATGAAAGATTTTGTCAAACAGAGGATTTTAAAATTTTGCTCCTGGAGGCAATAGGGAGCCACTGGAGTTTATTGAATAGGGTGTGGTGACATGGTCAGATTTGCATTTTAGGAAAATCACTTTAGTGGCTGAATTGGGGACAGATTGGAGGGGGGAGAGACTTGAGGCAGGCTGACTCACAAGCAGGTTATTGTAATAATCAAAATGGGTGGGGGTGATGAGGGTCTGCCCTGGAGTTGGGGAGAGGGATGGAGGATGTATTCAAAGGTGTTGTAAAGGTGAAATTGGCAAGCCTTGGAAACATATATATATACACACATATGTACATATGTATAAATGTGTGTATATATGCATGTATGTATATATGTATGTTTATTATATATGGAATAATATAATATATGTGGAATGGGAATTTAGCACATACATGTTTCATATGCATTTACACTTAGGATGACAAGTCTTGCTTCTGAGAGCAGAACAGATAGTTCTTTAGGAGACATGTACAGCATTCCATTTTCCAACTCCATGGCTTTATATAGTACCACCCCTCCCCCAGCCCAAGGCTGGATGCACTCAATTCTCAGTTCTGCTTGTCAGAATCCCTAGCTCCTTTCAAAGTTGGGCTCAAGGGCCACCTAAAACATGAGGTATTTCCTCATCTTTGAGGCCATTTCCCAGCAATTTTTACACATCTTTCTACTCCCCTCCCCCCTTCTGGCTCCCCACAAGTGTTCTCTTCTCTTCATTAAAATGTAAGCTCCTTGAGGGCAAGTGTTCTACTTGTTTGTTTTTGTATCCCCAGCATTGATAGCACAGTGCCTGGCATATAGTAGGGAAGAATGCTCTACCTATTTACCCATCTGTTTATCTATCTATTCATCTCGATTTTCTTTCTCTTTCTTTCTTTTTTCTTTTTTCTTTCTGTCTTTCTTTCTTTCTCTTACATTTATTTAATTTATTTTCTTGGCAGAGATACTGGAGTGGTATGCTATTTACTTTTTCACAGATGAGCAACTGAGGCAAATAAGGTTAAGTGACTTGCACAGCTAGTAAGTATGTGAGGTCAGATTTGAACTTAAGAAGATGAGTTTTCCTGATTCCAAGTCTAGTGTTCTATCTACTTTGCCACCTAGAGTCAGAAAGACCTAGAGTCAAATTCAGCTTCTGAGCCTTGCTAGTTGATTATTTAATCTCTATGTTCCTGAGGAGACTTCTTAGGATTTGTTTCCTAAGTCTTAAGGATCTGGGGTCCTTAGGATCTGAGAAGGTTGGATAGCATCCTTTTTTGCTAGATGGATGGTTACAAGAAACAGTAAAAATAGGAATGCATTTTAGTACCTTTAGTTGAATTTCCTGGACCTCCTGACCCATAGCCTTTTGTTTTGGAGCATGAACTGTGAAAATAAAAATAAAGATGACTTTTCTTTTTCTTTTTCTGCTTGGTGTGATAGCAAGCGTATTTAAACCTAAGTGAACTTTGCATCAAAGACCAAAATCAGATCTAGGTTTGCTGTAGAAGACACTAAGGCCTATATATTTGGAACCTGAAATTAAATGACATTTAATCTGAAATTAACATTTATTTAAAAGACCAGAACTGTCTTTCACTCATGAATCTCAACATTCTAAAGTAACAAGGTAGACACATAGAAATGTAAATTCACTTTTGTCCTTAGGGACTTGGGGAATTGCTCTTTCTAGCTTTACTTCAGGCCAACAGACTTATCCATTTCTCTCTACCTTACTCAGTTGCTGATGAGTTTACTTATCCCCCTACCACCAAAACCTGGACTCTGCCTGTGCCACAGAGTTTTATCTTACAGGGAACCAGGCCTCTATGCCACTTCCAACAGTACTATGTATCAGCCCTCCCCTGACTTCCAACTCAACCTTTATGTATTTTCTTTATTAATTAAAATGTAAGCTCCTTGAGGGCAGGGACTGTCTTGCTTGCTTATATTTGTATTCCTACTTGTTAGCACATTGTCTAACACATAGTAACCACCTGATAAATGCTTTTAAAAATTAATTGCATTCATTCATTCTTAACAGATTAGCCAGAAAGAAGTTTTTAGGTAGGCCAGTCAAGAAATCAGGGAGATGAGTCTGGGATGGGCAGTTTGATGTTATTTAGGGAGAATAGACTGGTTACAATGCTAAAGCGAGAAATGGCTACTAAATGAAGTTATTTGTTTGGAGTGTCAGAAGTAAGGAGGAGAGACAAGGGAAAGAAGAAAGAGAAGCGGGAGTGGAGAATCATGAATCTAGTAATAATCAATTGACATGAAAAGTAGTAAATGGGAGCATGTGAAAATAACAATGATATTGATTGGAAGGGCAGGTAATAGAATTATTGTGAGTATAATACTATTACAGGCAGCATGGCATAGTAGCTAGAGTAGCTAGAGCTAGGAAAGACCTGGATTCAATCCTACCTCTGATCTGTGCAACCCTGAGCAAGTTACTTAACCTCTCATTTCCCTAGGCAATTTGGTGACAATTGGTTGTGGTTTCCAAAAATCTTGTGATCATGAAATTGAATAAAAACCACATTTTCTAGTGGACTTCCCTACCTTCCATCCCCATCAATCAGTCGACAGTAGGTCTCAATTTCTTTCTCCAGACGAATCTTGGTATCAAGCAGCTGCTCGTACTCCAGTTTCTGGCCCTCGGTCTCAGTCCTGACCTGCTGGAGTTGCTCCTCCAGGGCCCCAATCTGGGCCTGGATTTGTGAGAGCTGCACACAGTAGTTCCCTTCTGTTTCACTCAAGGAACATTCCAGTGAGTGTTTCTGTGGGTACAGGAGAAAGGCACATCTGAGATTAGAATTAAGTTAGAGGAGTCAGGCAAATGAGTCAAATGGTGAAAATTGGCCCAGTGGATCTAGGGCAGGGGTTCTTAATCTTGTTTTTTGGGTCATGGCCCTTTTCTGCAGTCAAATCTGCGGATGCCTTCTCAGAATGATGTTTTTAAAAGTACACTCATGAAGTCATCTCTCAGGGCTGATGCCCTACATTTATGTGAATGGACACCTGGTCCATGAGTATGGTGTATTTGGTTTCAAGCTCATTTTCCTGAGATATGTTGGCATGACGGACATGACAGAGTTAGCATTTAACACTTAAAAAATGCCATATGTCATGCACTTCCTTTCCCTCCTGCCTAGTGAAAAGGAAAATGTGTCTCCACACTGTCCTCTTTCTTCAAACACAGCAAACAGAAGGCTAAGGCTGAATGGCTTCCATTCTTTGGTCATAATGGGATTTGGTTTCTGGTTTGTGTGTTACTAATAATTCACAGGCAATGTGGCTCAGTGGAGAGAGGACTGATCTCAAAGCCAGAAAGACCTGACTTTCAGGTCCTGCCTCTGAGACATATTAGCTGTGTGATCATGGTAGAGTGACTTAACTTTTAGTGCCCAAATTTCTAAGTTATACATGAATTGCTGATCTTCATTGGCAGAGGGAGTTTTCACAATGGGAGTTCCCTAAATCAACAAAATCACAGCTATGTATTTTTTTTTATTCCATTACGTTCATATACCACAACTTGTTTAGCCATTCTCCAATTGATGGGCATCTCCTCAATTCCCAATTCTTTGCTACCACAAAAAGAGCTGCTATAAATATTTTTGTATATGTGGGTCCTTTTCCCATTTGTATTTTTTAAAAGTAGTTTGAGCATTATTTTGTAAAACTGGATAAAGAATTCAACATAGCACATTGGTGGAATAATTATATTAATTTCTTAGTTAAACTGAGCTGGACACATATAATTTATAGTTGTTTAAAAGGCTTTTGATAAGCCCTCCTGAAATGACCTTGTGTTGACTTTGTATATATTCTTATGTTTGCATAAGATTATGAAGCTAGAGCTTGAATGCACCAACCAACCAAGCAGATTACATCAAAAAATATGAAAGTAAAATGCAGCCAGTGTGTACAAAGATGCTACCTATGCAATTTTAGGAAAACCATTTGACCTCTCTTAACTTCAGTTTCTACAAATGAGGTCAAACAAGGTGGTTTGAATTAGAAGGTCCCTTCCTGCTCTGTATCTGAGGACGCATTTCTTTTAAAGGTCTTTAAATCATGCAAAAGCGCCTGACCCACACAATTCTCACCCACCGTTGCCAGGAGGGACTGTAGCTCGATTTCCAGGGTTTGGACCGTCCGCTTCATTTCCGTGAGCTCGCTCCTGGCGGAAGTGGTGGCCCCAGCATCGTCGGAGATCTGCTGTTGGAGGGTGGCGCTCTGCATCAGGAGACAGGTTAAGTCAGCTTGGTGAGTACCAAAGAGCGCGGAGTGATGAATATCAGCTGTGATTGACCTACCTTTTCATTGAACCAGGCTTCAGCATCCCTGCGATTCTGCTCAGCCAGGTCCTCATACTCCGCCCTCATGTTGTTCAGCAGAACGGTCAGATCCACCCCTGGGGCTGCGTTCATCTCCACGTTCACGTTCCCACCTGCAGCGCACTGGAGGGCTTTCATTTCCTGAACGGGAAACACCAAGACTGTCAAAGTGAAGTCTGATACCAGTACATAGAAAACCAAAGAGCTGCCTTATCAGGTTTGATGGCTGAATACTTTTTTTGTATTGGATTAAAATTCATTCTGAATCCTTTCTTTGATGAGATTTCTTGCCTTTTTTAAAAAAAAAAAAGTTGTTAACAGTTTGGCATAATGCGGGAATTCCTAACCTGGGATCCACGAACTTATTAAAAATTGTTTTGGCAACTTTCAAAATAATTTATTTTCTTTGTAATCCTGTGTATTTTATTTTATACATTTAAAGATTATTCTGAGAAGGGGTCCATCTATAGGCTTCTTCAAATTGTCAAAGGGTTTGATGATGCAAAGAGGTTAAGAATTTCTGGCTTAGGAAGGCGTGCAATCAAGTCTTGTCCAGTGACAATACACACTGATACAGTGTTACCCTGGGTTAGTCACTGAACCTCTCAGTGCCCCCAGACAATTTGCTAAGACTAAACTGCAGAACTCTATCAGTCTACTCTGGCCACTTTAATGGAAGCTCAATTTAATAAACATTTATTAAGTGCCTACTGTGTGCTAGGCACTGTGCTAAGTGCTGGGGATACAAAAAGAAGCAAAAGACAGCCCCTGTCCTCTAAGAGTTTATAATCTAATGGTGGTGGAGGGGAAAACACACACACACACACACACACACACACAGCGTGTGAACAAAAATATACAGAACAAGCTATATACAGGATAAATAAAAACAATAATTCGAAGAGGGAAACCACTGGAAATTCACTAATACCAATGAAATCATAGGTTTGATTTAAAATAAAAAACCAGCCCCCTCAATAAAAAAAACAAAACAAAAACTCTTCCAGACTCCTAACATTTATGGAGAGCTTGTATGATGTTGGCTATTGTTTTAAGTTCTTTGAGGTAAGAATTTAAAGAAGATATTAAACCATGTGACTGCACCTTTCCAAGCTAGGCAAAGGCAGTCCATGCTGGATTTAGAATTAGTAGACCTGGGTTTGAATTTAGAGTTGGCCATTTGCTGTGTTGGACAAGACACTGAGCCTCTCTGGGTCTTGACTTTCTTTTCTGTAAAACGAGGAAGTTGGACTAAATTATGTCTAAGAACCTGTCCTGTTCTAAATCTATTTCTGTATCATCTCAAAGATTCTTTAGAGACCTTATTAAATGAGATCATATTTGTAAAGCTCTTAGCTCAGTGCCTGGCACATAGGAGGTCTTAATAATTGTTCCCTTCCCTTTCCCTTCCTCCCTTCTATTTTAAACATTTTTTGGTGAAACTGTATAAAATGTACTCTATACTCTCCTGCTCTTTTAAACATAGAGTACCAAATGAATATGTTTCATTCAACAAATACTTATTAAGCAACTATTAGGTGCAATGCACTGGAGCTGGAGGAGACCTCAGAGGCATCTAGGCCAACCTTCTCATTTGTTAGATGAGGACATTGAAGCACAGGGAGGTTTAGGGGCTTGTCTGTGGTCACACAGGCAGTGGGTATCACAGACAGGATGTGAACCCAAGACCTCTGACCCTACGACCAATGCTCTTCCCCCTTTACCACAAAAATGGCTATGATGTAGTCCCAGATCTATATTGTTGTTGGTCCTTCATTCTCAAAGAGGACCAATGACATCAGGAGGATGATGTTTTAACTTGCAAGTGCATTGGATTTAAGTGAGATGGGGCTGTGCAAAGTCATCAGCCTCATTCCAGCAGCAAGACATAGATCAAGACAACTGATGATGGCCCGGCATGCAGTGGGAGATCTCGGCCTTTCTAAGCTAATGTCTTTCCCAGGTCTCAGTTTGTCTGAGGCAATGTCCATTCAGTAATTAAAGGTTAGGTAAGAACTGAGGCAAAAGATGGCCTAGTTTGCCTTCATAAGAGAACCAATCTGGGAGGGGAAGATTCTCAGAGCTTCTGGCCAGAACAGGAACAATTGCTATTTACTCTCACTCTGAGCCATCAAAACACAAAAATGACTCTGGAGAAGAGAGTGAGGCTGATGACTTGCTCAGCTCTGCCTCACGTAAACCCTAAAACCAGATCTATATTAATCAAAAAGGAACAATTGACTCTGAGCCTGGGGCTTACAAAAGGACTATGAAAAATTATTGGCTTCTTTGTCTACCTCCTCCCCTACTTTGTAATTTTATGATAAACTGTAACAGGTCTCCCTTCTTAAAGAAATAAATATCTATATAACAAAGAGAGTGAAAAGTATAGATGTAAACTCATCAATAGCATCAGAGTTTTTGAATGAATAGAACACCAGAGATGAATTTTTTGAGATTTTATGGTATTGTAAATTTAGAGCTTGGAAGGGACATTAAAGATCAAAGAGTCAAACTCCCTAATTTTATAAATGAGGAAAGTGAGGCTCAGAGGGGTTAAATGACTAGTCCAGGATCACACAGCAAACAAGTGTCTGAGGCTGGATTTGAATCCAGATCTTACTGTCTAAAAGTCCATCAGTCTTATCTACTATGTTGTCCTTAAGGCTACTATGTTATTATTGCTTTTTCCCCTCCTTAAATGTCCTATACTTGCTTATATTTACATATATTACATAATAATAAGACTACAAAGGCTTCCTGGTAGATTGTCTTTCTTTCTTGTTTTTGTTATCCCCAGAGGTTGGCTTTTAATAGAATTTATTGGATTGGATTGGAATAATCTACCTTGAGCATACTAAGTTTTATTCCTCCCTGTTCTGGCCACGGATGATTCTGCCCCAGAACTGGGCCATTAAAGATGGGAGAAGTAGTCTGGCAGAAAGGTGGATCCTGCATGATTACTATATTTTTAACTGACCAGAAGGAGTTTAGTTGGCCCAAGAAGGCATGGGGCTTTCCTTTACTTCTCACCTCTTCATGGTTCTTCTTGAGGTAAGTCAGCTCCTCATTCATAGTTTCATACTGGATTTCCAGGTCTGTTTTGCAAAGCGTCAGCTCATCCAGGACTCTACGCAGACCATTGATATCCGCCTCAACACTCTGATGAAAAGCCAGCTCGTTTTCAAACCTTAGAGAGCATTGCATTGATTTTCAGGACAAAGTAGGTCAGCATAAGGTAAGATAAAAATAAAACCAAATTCCTTTTAAGTTGAAAATCAGAATGGACCAAGATAGGAGTAGGAATAATTTCCTCTGGGCAATTATTATTAATATATCATTAACAGTATAAATTATATATATATACAATATAAATTATTAATAATAACTTGCTCTGGAAAATTATTATTAGTACCACAAACTGTTCTTGTGGCAAGTGGCATAAAATGTGGTCTCAGTTGTGGGTGGAGTAAGACAGAGAATCCTCACTTTACCCTCTAGGACACCGGTAGGAGACCACTGCTTGAGAGGTTACGTTACAGTGGGGAAGGAAGGAGCAGAGCAAAGCAGAGGTGGAGCTCATTCCTGCACAGTGCCTGGCACATAGTAGGCGCTTAATAAATGCTTCCTCTATCTATCATTCCAACCCATCAATTGGTAGCTTCCCATTTTAGTGAAACGCTTTTATATTTATGTTGGAAAAACATACAACAACAACAAGAAAAACAATGAGTTAAAGGACTGCATATACTATCTGGTTGTTCAGTCCTTTCAGTTGTGTCTGACATTTGGGGTTTTCTTCGCATTCCTTCTCCAGCTCCTTTTACAGAGGAGGAAATTGAGGCAGACAGAATTAAGTGACTTGTCCAGGGTCACATAGCTAAGTAAACGTCTGAGGCCGGATTTGAACTCAGGAAGATGAATCTTCATGGCCCTCTAGCAACTCTACCACCTAGCTGCCGCAAATAGCTTCAGTGTTCTCTAAATCTGGCAACATTTCAGTCCAGCCTCCTGAGAAAAACCCCAGTCACTCCACCCTAGTTATGACACTAACAACTAGGTCTTTGGTACACTTAGGGAAGCATAAGGAGGTTTTTTGTTTTTTTTTTTTACAATTCTATCTATAAATCAATCAACAAACATTTACTAAATGCTAGGCACTGTGCTAGGCACTAGGATAGCACGTATCCTACTCACAGTAATATCTCTTGCAACTTATTTCATTGGAGTAGAATTCCAAAGACATATTCAAGCTTTTTTGGTCACATTTTTAATTTAATTTAATTTAATTTAATTTTTTACTATAGGCAGTATTTTGTTCATAACCATTTTATAATCATGATTTTGGTTGGTAGTAGTATAATAGGAATCCCTTTTCCACATTTTTTGCTATCATTCTTGTCATCGCTGTATTTATTGGGGACTGAAGCATATTCAATCAAAAATTAATAACAGCTAGCATTTATATAGCACTTTATGCTTTGCAAAGTGCTTTACAGGTATTATCTCATTTGAACCCCTCAACATCTTGTGAGCTAGATGCTATTGTTATCCCCATTTTACAGATGAGGAAACTGAGGCTAAGTTTAACCAACTTAACCAATGTCACAGAACTAGTAGATGTCTGAGTCAGTATTTAAATTCAAGTCCGTCTGACTTGAAGTCTAACACTCTTTGCCCTGTACCACACAGCTGCCCATAAATGCAAAGAAACATTTCTCCCTTGAACATCATCCCTAGCATTATTGTATACCCCTTACTTCAGACGGAAATCATCCGCAGCCAACCTGGCATTGTCAATCTGCAGAACAACATTAGCATTGCTTGTGGTGGAAGAGATAAGCTGGAACAGATCAAAAGAGAGAGAAACTCATAACATGCATTTACGAGCCAAATTCTCATTTCACAAGACCAAATGTGTTACAAAACTAAATGAACAGCTTTCTTAAAAAGCAATTAAAATGCTTTTGACTTAAAAAAAAGTACTGGTGTAGTTTTATTTCATTAAAGATCACAGATGTCAATCTGGATTCTGGTTAACAGGTTATCATTCCAGTCTATTCATTTTAATTTTTGAGTGAGAGTTGGAGACTTGTCCATGGTCATACAGCTAGTAAATTGCAAAGCTTGGGATTTGAGCCACAGTTTTCTAATTTCAAATTCAGTCCTCTTGAATATTATTGTATAAAATATTATTGTATAAATATTGTATAAAATAAATCATAAGATCACAGCATTTAGAACTGAAAAGGACTTTAAACCTTTATGACTTAAAAGAATAAGAATTGCTAATTAAAATTAATTATAACAATCCATCATACATGACAAATAACACAAGTTTGGATATCACCTTATTGTAGAGACGTCTGTAGGGAATTCATAGTTTCGAAGCCAAGCATACCTGGAATTGTTTCAAACTTGGGATTTCTTACCTTATTCTTAAGCTCTTCAATTGTCAGCTGATATCTGCTATAGTTATGGTCTAGGCCACGACAGGAGCCAGGACCAAATTTCTCATACCAGCCTTTAATTTTTTGCTCTAGTTCAGAATTGGCCTCCTCCAGAGCTCGCACATTGTCCAGGTAAGAAGCCAGACGGTCATTGAGGTTTTGCATGGTGACCTTCTCATTGCCGGAGAGGAGGCCTTCATTCCCCACAAAGCCAGCACAAGAAGCACTGCCAAAGCTACCACCAACAGGGTTCCCGCTGGGGGCTCCCCCTGAGCTCCCACCGAAGCAGCTTCCATAACTTCCACCAGTTAAGTTTCCACCTCCTACAAGAGAGCTGCCACACATGCTGTTATTCCCAAAGCTAGTGCTACCGCTGGGTATTCTGACTGACCCAGCTCCAGACCATGAGCAGATGAGCCTGGGTCCACTAGAAATCCGAAGAGACATGGCCTTTGAAGAAAGCTCAACTTGTCTGTGGGTAGCTAGAGAGTCAAAGTAGAGAGACTGCTTAGTTCAGATGGTTTCTGAGAGTTTTATACACAATGAGTAGGGGTGTTTCTCTTTGAATTCTGCCTGAGAAAAATGATGTTAGAAAAAAATCTGTTAAATCAGCATGAATTATCTATAATTGGATGATTTTGGAGGGGCAATTAACATCTAACTCCTATGGGTCCCCTCCATATACATGCTAGCTATTATTATTGTTATTAGGAAGGCACCTACCTTTAGGATATTTATTATCTTAAAAATAATAGGGTGGGGCTAGGTTGCTTTAATTATTTATCTTCCAATTTTTGGATGAGTAATTCTTTACTTTCATCCAGACCGGTGGACTATAATTATCATCATCTAGGGTAAGGTATTATCATATTTCAAAGAAAAAGTAAAAGTTTGATATGGATCCTGTTTGTCTTTGGAACATCAGTCGATACTTGAGTCAATTGATTTGATTCAGAAAACCCTATGGTATATAACCACTGCATCTTGGACTTCATGCCATCAGCACAATAACATCTATAATTGGAAACATCAGGAGGACTTCACTATCTTTATATAAAGAATCCTTCTTTCTTTTGGATTCTGCAAAGACTATCCTCTCTGACAATAGACGATCTTTGGCTAGTATGTTTCCTTGTTTTATGCTTTGTTTAATACTGATTCACTCTATTCCTCTCTGCTTTATGAGATGATACTCATCATAACTGTCAATCATCCTTCTTTGTAAGATTTTTATAGATAAGTTTATGATCTAAACTCTTATGACTTTTGGCAGTCATCTTTCTCCATCTGGGAAACAAGTTAAGTTTTTACTAAGATGCTTTCTGGGCTCTTTTGATCTTCTCTTTGTGGCAATTACTTTATATTGTTTAGAATTCTGAGTAGCATTATAGTTGGTGTCAGTGTCATTTCTGTTGTGCTTTTTTTTTGTTGTTGTTTTGGTTCTTAGTAACTTACTTAAAGAATTCAGGATTAATCCATTTTAGTTGTATGCCTTATATTTATCATTATTTCTCCTCCTTCTCCTTTACCTCCTTCTCTTCTCCTCCTCCTCCTTTTCCTTTCTACTTCTCCTTCCTCTCTTTCTTCTTCTCCTCCTCCTCCTCCTCTACTTCCTCCTCCTTCTCTGTCTTCTTTTCTTCCTCCCTTTCCTCTTCCTTCTTTTTTTTTTAAACAAATTTTGACAACTTTGACGAATTGACTGTACACAGACAGGTGACTTAGGGATAACTCCCACATCAATAACAGATCTTTTCCTTTATATGGAGACATAGTTAATTTCATTTTTCTGGTGGTATTTGGTATCAATTCTGTTTTATTTCTGTTTTTGAAGAAAGTGGTCATGGAAAAGTGGTGCAGTGGATAGAGCAATAGACCTAGAATCGATAAGAACTGAGTTCCACTGTTGTCCCAGATACTTAATAGCTGGATAACCCTGGGCATATCACTTAGTCTTTGTCTCCCTTGGTTTCTTCATCTTAAAATAGGGATAATAATAGTAACTACCTCCCAGGGTTGGCGTGAGAATAAAATGAGATAATATTTCTAAAGCTTTTTGCAAACCTTAAAGCAGTATATAAATGTTAACTATTATTATAGAGGTGTAAGGCTCCTGTCTAATCTACAAATCTCAGTTCCTTCTCCTCAATCATGATTTCCCATATATCGAATGAATGAAGTACTTATTAAGTGCTTGCTATATGCTTAGCACTGTGCGAAGTGCCAAAGACACAAATAGA
Source organism: Vombatus ursinus (assembly GCF_900497805.2). Taxonomy (NCBI): domain Eukaryota; kingdom Metazoa; phylum Chordata; class Mammalia; order Diprotodontia; family Vombatidae; genus Vombatus; species Vombatus ursinus. The sequence continues at coordinate 545,562 of NW_020954579.1, read as the reverse complement.
TGGGTAAAACAGTCTTTGTTCTCAAGGAGTTTGCATTCTAAAAGGGGAGACAATACATGTAACATATTTCTCCCTATTCTCACCCTTTCCCCCCTTTGCAGTGAAATACAATATGTCTTGATTGCATTTGAAGAATCTTATCAAATTCTTTGTAGAATTTCTCTACCACATTATCCTTAGCAACTGATGTTGGTACATAAGCTACATTTATTTTCATGGGAGTCTTTTTGGAAATACTTATCATTACTACCATGAAATAACATAAGGTGTCCCAAAAGTCTTCGTGCTGTTTTAACCTTTAATAACTTAACCCTTCCTGACCCTAACCCTCTAATAGTTTAATATTGCTGAGATTTTTGGAACATCTTGTCTTACTTTTAACCACTGGGAAGAAAATACCACCCACTCTACCAGCTCCTTGCTTTGCCTCTCCAAGGAGTACCTGTGAGCCATATTTCCTTTGTTCTTCTGGCTTCATTAATTGAAAGAATGTCAAAATTGCTATGATTTAGCAATTCCAACAATGAATATACTCATTGATCATTGGACAAAGAGCTCACATTTAAAGGACCAATAGCCAAGGCATTTTTTTGGTTATCTAAAATAACCTGTGTGATTCTTTAAGTCCTCTGTCTTCTTTCTCACCACTCAGTCACCATCACTGTACTTTTGTACATCTTACAACTTTCCTTTCCCTTGTCTCTCACAGAGAAGGAGCAGGTAGGACACAACAACCCTCAGAAGTAGGTACTATTATTATTTCCATTTGATAGTTAGGAAAACTGAGGTAGCAGATGTTGTGTGACCTGCTCAGGGTCACACAGCTAGTTAAGTGTTTAGAACCTTTCCTTCAGTGCTTCATAGTTCCTTGTCTGTTATGTATTGCAACCTGTTCACACGTACCACGTACTTTCCCATTACTCTCTGAGTAATAGTTAATTTTATTCTTTGGAGACTGTTGTGTTCAATGACTCATTTTGATTATTAATCTCAAGTGGGGCATTAAAAAAATATTTTCTAGTGTCATGGAGGAGATCCAGCACAGTGTCCACATTGAAGAGGGATGGTGGGGTCTTTTGTTTGTGGATAACATTGTTTAGCATCATTCTTGACACATTAAACATTTAATAAATGCTTGTTGACTTACTGACTTGACCTGACTTGTATATTGTATCAAAAGGAAGGAAGAAAGGAAAAAAAGAAGGAAAGAGAGAGGAAGGGAGGGAAAGAAGGATGGAAAGAAAAAAGGATTTTTAGATACTTACTATATTCCAGGCATTATGATAAAGCGCTTTACAAATATTATCTCACTTGATCCTCTTAACAACTTTGAGAGGTAGGTGCTGTTCTTATCCTCATTTTATAGTTAAGGAAGAGCAGCTAGATGGTACAGTGGTTAGAGCACTGGGCCTGGGATCAGGAAGACCTGAGTTCAAATCCAGCTTCAGACACTTACTAGCTGTATGACCCTGGGCAAGTCACTTAACCCAGGTTGCCTCCGTTTCTTCATCTATAAAATGAGCTGGAGAAGGAAATGGCAAACCACTCTAGTATCTTTGCCAAGAAAGCCCCAAATGGGGTCTTGAAGAGTTGGACACAACTGAAGAACAATAACAAAATGGTTAAGGAAACTAAGGCAGACAGAGGTTAAGTGACTTACCTAAGTTTACACGGGTAGTAAGTATCTGAAGCTGAATTTTAAATTCAGGTCTTCTTGACCCTAGGTGCAGCACTATATTCACTGTACCACCTGGTTAAAGCTTTCTTGATTACACACTTGATCGATTAAAAAAAAGCATGTACCTCTAATATATGCATATTTTCCTAATTATAAACAGATACTAATACATTAATAATTTTATCATAAAACTTACAGAAAAATAGAAATTAAAGAATATGACATAAAGAAATATTGATTCTAACTTATCTACTGCTAAATCTTGTTAAACTATTCATTCACTACATCTATAGGTAACAGGTTTAAAGGAATATCTATGTTAGCTTAGCTCTTAAGGAAAGGAAACTTAATCCCAAGAGAAATCAAAGTAATTACTATTAACTGATTCAGGGATCACTTTTTTCCAAGGGATATAAGGATCACATATGCATCTGCCTCTAATCTTTAAATATTTATTAAGATTATATTTATTATTGTATTATTTTTTACTCTGAAATACAGGAACACATATGCATATGTATACATTAAAATATATATATGCACATTGGTATTTCTATATTGGGGTTCTTATCTTGGGGTCTGTGGACTTCTTTCTAAAATATTTTGATAAATGTATTTCAATATAATTAGCTTCCAGGGCAGCTAGGTGGCACAGTGGATAGAGCACTGGCCCTGAAGTCAGGAGGACCTGAGTTCAAATCTGGCTTCAGACCAAACACTTGACACTTACTAGTTGTGTGACCCTGGGCAAGTCACTTAAACCCAATTGCCTCACAAAAAATATAATTAGCTTCCTTGCTAATCCTATAAATTTTATTTTGTGTATTTCAAAACTTTATTCTGAAGAGAGATCCACAGGCTTTATCAGATAGCTAAAGGGGTCCATGACAAAAAAGATTAAGAACTCTTGATTTATATCTATACATAATCCATGTATCCATATCTGTATCTAAATCTATCATTTACACCTGTATCTTTATCTTCTCTTTGTCTCTTTCTCTCTCTATCTCTCTCTGTCATCAAACCCTATCTATCCATTTCTCTTTCCTCTCTCTGTCCATCTCTATCTTTCTATATAACTATGTATCTATTTATATATCTAAGTGATATATCAATCAAGCTTTGATAAAATGTTTTTTTAGTACACCACAGCAATGTTCTAATATACTCTCTCTACCTCCTCCACCCCACTTGAATTCTTTTTTGTTCCAAAATACAGCTAAGCAAAATCAACTGACAGTGAATCCTCTGACAACATATACAACATTCCTTCTCTGTAGTACTCCAATCTCTCTCTAGAAAGGAGGGAACATGTGTTTCGTGACCTTTCCTCCAGGACCAAAATTTGTTGTTGCGTTTCATCTGAGTTTGGTTTTCCTTTACTTTATTGAAGCCACTGTGTGTTGAGTATCACTTGCTTTCTATTTCCAGCAGGTGGCAGGATGTCTCAGTTCTAGTCTCAGAAATCTTGTCTAGGAGTCCTGTTTTTAGTGTCCTGAAATTCCATCAAACTCCTTGTCTGGCAAACCCTTAGCTGGACTAATAAACCAAGGGTTCTTTTGTTAGAAGTGGCCACAAAACTGGTCTATTAACAGTTCCACTGGGGCAAAGAAAATGAAAACAAACTAGAATCAGTCAATAAGCAGCTAAAATTTTTTCCCATACTTTTAAATTTTTTAAAATTGAGATTATTTTATTTTAATAAATGTTTCTCAATTACATGTGAAAAAAAATTTTAAACTTTTGAGTTCCAAATTCTCTTTCTTCCTCTCACTTCTATTCCCTCCTCTCTCTTTGAAAAGGCAAACATTTTGATTTCAATTATACAGTTAAGTGTAAAGAAACGGATCAGTTCTGTCCTGATTATGCCAATGTAAGGACACACACTGTCCAAAGGTACATTCCCACTGTAATGGGAAGGTATTGACACTGAAGAAAGAAGGGCAATCCATGCCAGCATGAGGATATATGTGTAGCTTTATTAGAGTTTATTGGATTAATTGGGGGAGTTTACTCATAAGATTACTGCTTTGTAATATAGTTTGAATTCTGGAACTGTTAGGTCAACTTCCTAGACATTTAAAAAAATTGATTCACTTGATATTTTTGACCTTTGTTCTTCCAGATGAATTTTGTTATTATTTTTTCCTAGCTCTATAAAATAGTTGCTTGATAGTTTGATTCAGTATGGCACTGAATAAGTAAATTAATTTAGGTAGGTTTGTCATTTTTATTACATTGGTGTGGCCTACCTGTTAGCGATTGATATTTCTCCGATTGTTTAGATCTGTATTTGTATGAAAAGCATTTTGTAATTGTGTCCATGTAATCCCTGGGTTTGTCTTGACAGGCAGAATGCCAAGTGTTTTATATTGTCTGCAGTTATTTTAAATGGAATTTCTATCTCTTCCTGCTGGATTTTGTTGGTAGAATATAGAAATGCTGATAATTTATGTGGACTTGTTTATATCCAGGAGCTTTGTTTAATGGTTTCAACTAGCTTTTTAGTTGATTTTCTAAGTGTACCATTATATCATTTGCAAAGAGCAATAATTTTGTTTCCTCATTGCCTATTTTTAATTCTTCAATTTCTTTTTCTTGTCTTATTGCTGTAGCTAATGCTTCTAGTATAATATTGAATAATAGTAGTGATAATGGACATCCTTGCTTTGCTCCTGATCTTACTGGAAAGACTTCAAGTTTATTTCCATTATAAATAATGCTTGCTCTTTGTTTTAGATAGATACTACTTATCATTTTAAGAATGGCTCCATTGATTCCTATGCATCCTAGTGTTTTTAATAGGAATGTGTGTTGTGTTTTTTCAAAGGTTTTTTCTACATCTATTGATAGAACCAAATTATTTTGTTGAAATTGTTATTTATATGGTGAATTATGCTGACAGTTTCCTTAATATTGAACAAGCTCTGTATTATTGGCATAAATCCCACCTGCTCATAATGTATGATCTTTGTGATATATTGCTGTAATCTCTTTGCTAGTATTTTATTTAAAATTTATGCACTAATATTCATTAAGGAAATTGGTCTATAGTTTTCTTTCTCTTTTTTTGCTCTCCCTGGTTTAGGTATCAAAACCATATTTGTGTCAGAAAAAGGAATTTAGTACAATTCCTTCTTTAACTGTTTTTTTTTCAAATAGTTTATATAGTATTGAGAGTAATTGTTTCTTAAATATTTGGTAAAATTCACTTGTGAATCCATCTGGTCTTAAAGAATTTTTCTTAGGAGCTCATTATGGCCTGTTCAATTTTTTTCTAAGGTAAGGTTATTTAAGTATTCTATTTCCTGCTAATCTGGACAACTTATATTTTTGTAATATTTATCCATTTCACTTAGATAATCAGTTTTACTGATATATAATTGGCAAAATAACTGCTAATAATTCCTTTAGGTTTATCTTCATTGGTGGTTGGTTACCCTTTCCATTTTTTATACTAATAATTTGGTCTTCTTTCTTTTTAAAAATCAAATTAACCAATGATTTATTTTATTTTATTTTTTTTATAAAATCAGCTCCTAGTTTTATTTATTAGTTCAATTTTTTTTTTACTTTCAATTTGATTAATCTCTCTATTGATTTTCAGGATTTCTACTTTGTTTTTTAATTGGGAATTTTTAATTTGTTCTTTTTCTAATTTTTTTAGTTGTGTGCCCAATTCATTGTTCTGCTCTTTCTCTCTTTTACTGATTATGCCTTTAATGATATAACTTGTCCCTTAAGTACTACTTTGACTACATTCCACAGATTCTGGAATGTTGCTTCATTGTTGTCATTCTCTTTAATGAAATTATTGTTTCTATGATTTGTTCTTTGACCCACTCATTATTTAGGATTAGATTATTTAGTTTCCTATTAACTTTTAATCTATGCTTCCATCATCCTTTGTTAAATGTAATTTTTATAGTGTTATGGTATGAAAAGGGTGCAATTAGTATTTCTGGTTTCTTTTTTTTTGCATTTGGTTGTGAGGTTTTTAATCTCCTAATACATGGCCAATTTTTGTGACAGTACCATGTCCAGCTGAGAAAAAGGTATAGTTATATCTATTCACATTCCATTTTCTCCAGAGGTCTATCATATCTAATTTTTCTAAGACTCTATTCATCTCCTTGATTTCTTTCTTATTTGTTTTATGGTTAGGTTTATCTAGCTCTGAGAGGAGAAAGTTGAAGTTTCCTACTAGTATAGTTTTCCTGTCTATTTCCTCCTGTAATTCAATTAACTTTTCCTTTAAGAATTTTGATGCTATACCATTTGGTGCATATATGTCTAGTAAATATATTACCTCATTGTCTATGGTTCCTTCTAGCAAGATGTAGTTTTCCTCCTTATCCATTTTAATTGGGTCTATTTTTGCTTCTGCTTTGTCTGAGATCATGATTGCCATCGCTGCCTTTTTTTTTTAAACTTCAGCTGAAGCACAATAGATTCTTCTCCAGCTTGTTATTTTAACTGTGTTTCTCTTTGTTTCAAGTGTGTAAGCAACATATTTTTGGATTCTTATTTCTAATCTATTTTCAATCCATTTCCATTTTATTTGTGAGTTCATCCCATTCAAATTCACATTCAAGATCACTAACTGTGCATTTCCCTTCATCCTATTTTTTTCTCTCTATCCTTCTCTTTCTTTTTTTTATCCTGTCCCTCCTCTAAAATCTGTTTTGCTTCAGACCATTGTCTTTTTTTAATCTGCCCTCCCTTTTATGACCTTTCCTTTCTCTTATTCCCTTCCCCTTCTATTTCCTTGTTCAATATGATAAATTTCAAATAGCAATTGAATATGTATATATGTTTTCCCCTTTAGAACCAATTTAGATGTGAGTGAGCTTCAAGTATTGTCTGTGCTCTACTATTTCCCCCTCCACTTTAAAAGCTCTCCCTTGCATATTTCTTTTATGTGAGATATTTTCCCTATTCTTTCTCTCCTTTCCCCTTTCTTCTAAGGCATCCATCTTTCTTGTTTTTCCACTTTTTTTACATCATCCCAACATAATTGACTCACTCTTACATCCTCTTTCTACATAGAATCCTTCTAACTGCCCTAGTAATGATAAAGTTCTTAGAAGATACAAGTATCATCTTCCCAGATAGAAAGACACACAGTTTAACCTTATTGAATCCTTTATGATTTCTCTTTCATGTTTACCTTTTTATGCCTCTCTTGGGTCTTGTATTTGAAAAGTCAAATTTTTCTATTCAGTTCTTGTCTTTTTGTCAGGAATTCTTGAAAGTCTTTTTTTCATTAAATATAAAATTTTTTTCCCTCGAGGAATTATACTCAGTTTTGCTGAATAGTTGATTCTTGGTTGTAATCTCAGCTCTTTTGCCTTCTGGAATATCATATTCCAAGACTTCCACTCCTTTAACATGGTAGCTGCTAAATTTTGTGTGATACTGACTGTGGCTCCACAGTATTTGAACGGTTTCTTTCTTGCTGCTTTAAGTATTTTCTCTTTGACCTCAGAGCTCTGGAATTTGGTTGTAATATTCCTGGGAGTTTTCATTTTGAGATCTCTTTTGGATGGATTGGTGGAATTTCTTCTATTTTTATTTTACCCCCTGCTTCTAGGATGTTGGGGCAGTTTCCTTAATAAATTCTTGAAATATGATGTCCAGGATCTTTTTTTTTATCATGGCTTTCAGGCAGTCCAATAATTTTTAAATTGTTTCTCTTTGATCTTTTTTGCAGGTTAGTTGTTTTCCCAATGAGATATTTTACATTTCTTCTATTTTTTTTCAGTCTTTTGACTTTATTTCATTATTTCTTGATGTCTCATGGAGTCATTAACTTTCATTAGCCCAATTCTAATTTTTTAGGAATTATTTTCTTCAGTGAATTTTGTACCTCTTTTACCATTTGGCTGATTCTGTTTTTTGTTGAATTTTTTCTTCAGGGAATTTTTGTATATAATTTTCTCTTTGGCCAATTCTGCTTTTTTAAAGAGTTCTTCTTTTCAGTAGATTTTTTTTTGCCTCTTTTACCATTTGTCCTATTCTGTTTTTTAAAAAAAAATATTTATTTTTAGTTTTCAACATTCACTTCCACAAGATTTTGAGTTCCAAATTTTCTCTCCATCTCATCCCTTCCTCAACCCCAAGATGGCATGCATTCTGTATACCCCATCCCCTAATCTGCCCTCCCTTCTATCTCTCTCCCCCTTCTCTTATCCCCTTCCCCTTCCATTTTCCTGTAGGGCAGGATAGAATTTTATATGCCATTTCCTGTATATCTTATTTCCCAGTTGCATGTGAGAACAATTTTTTAACATGTGTTTTTAAAACCATGGGTGCCAAAATTTCTCCCTTCCTCCCTCCCCACCCACCCTCATCGAAAAGACAAGCAACTCAATATAGTTTATACATGTGTAGTCATGCAAAACACTTCCATAGTAGTCATGTTGTGAAAAACTAAGTGTATTTCCCTTCATCCTATCCCATTCCCCATTTATTCTATGCTCTCTTTTGACTCTGTCCCTCCTCAGAAGTGTTTGCTTCTGATTGCCCCCTCCCCCAATCTGCCCTCCCCTGTATCATCTCATTGCTGTCTTGTCCCCTTCTCCCCTCCTCCAATTTTCCTGTAGGGTAAGATAGATTTCCATACCCAATTGATTGTGTATGTTATTCTGTCCTTAAGCCAAATCCTATGAGAATAAGAATCACTCATTCCCTCTCCCCTTACCCCACTTCTCCTCTACTGTAAAAGCCTTTTCTTGTCTGTTTCATGTGAGACGATTTACCCCATTCTACCTGTCCCTTTCTCCTTCTCCGAGTATAATTCTCTCTCACCTCTTAATTCTATTTTCCAGACATCACCCCTTCATCTTTGACTCACCCTATGCTCTCTATCTATCTATCTATACATAATATAATTTTTTTCCCTCCCACTACCCTAATACTGACAAAGGACTCATGAGTTACAAATATCATCTTTCCCTACAGGAATGTAAACAGTTCAACCTTAATAAGTCTCTTATGAGTTCTCTTTCCTATTTATCTCTTCATGGGTCACTTGAGTCTTGTATTGGAAAGTCAAATTTTCTATTCAGCTCTGGTCTTTTCATCAAGAATGCTTGAAAGTCCCCTATGTCACAGAATTTTTTCCCCTGAAGGATTATACTCAGTTTTATTGGGTAGGTGATTCTTCATTGTAATCCTATCTCCTTTGCCCTCTGGAATATTATATTCCATGCCCTGTGATCCCTTAATGTAGAAGCTGCTAAATCTTGTGTTATCCTGATTGTGTTTCTGCAGTACTTGAATTGTGTCCTTCTGGCTGCTTGTAATATTTTCTCCTTGACCTGGAAACTCTGGAATTTGGCTACATATTCCTAGTTGTTTTCCTTTGGGGATTTCTTTCAGGAGGTGATTGGTGGATTAGTTCCGTTTCTATTTTGCCCTCTGGTTCTAAAATATCAGGGCAGTTTTCCTTGATAATTTCTTGAAAGTAGATGTCTAAGCTCTTTTTTGATCATGGCTTTCAGATAGTCCAATAATTTTTAAATTCTCTCTCCTGGATCTATTTTCCAGGTCAGTTGTTTTTCCAATGAGATACTTCACATTGTTTTCTATTTTTTCATTCATTTAGATTTGTTTTACAGTGTCTTGATTTCTCATAAAGTCACTAGCTTCCAATTGCTCCTTTCTAATTTTTAAGGAAGTATTTTCTTCAGTAAGCTTTTAGACTTCCTTTTCCATTTGTCCAATTTTGCTTTTTAGGGCATTCTTCTCCTCATTGGCTTTTTGAACCTATTTTACCATTTGGGTTAAGCTATTTTTTAAGGTGTTATTTTCTTCAATTTTTTTTGAGTCTCCTTTAGCAAGCTGTTGATTTGTTTTTCATGATTTTCTTGCATCACTCTCATTTCTCTTCCAAGTTTTTCCTCTACTTCTCTTACTTATTTCTCAAACTGCTTTTTGAGCTCTTCCATGGCTTGGTACTGATTCATATTTTTCTTGGAGGCTTTGGATGTAGGAGCTTTTGACTTTGTTGTCTTCTTCTGGTTGTATGTTTTGATCTTCTTTGTTACCAAAGAAAGATTTTATAGTCTGACTTTTTTTGGACCTTTGTTTATTCATGATCCCAGCCAATTGCTTGAGTTTTAAACTCTTTGTTAAGGTAGGTGTCTGCTTCCAGTGTGCAGAATGTACTGTCCCAAGCTTTGGGGGTTTTGTGCAGCTGTCTTCAGAGATACTTCTAGGGACCTGTAAATTTTCAGTTCTTCCAAGGTGGTATGATAAGGGGTGAGGTGTTTACTCCTTTCCTGGCCTCTGCTCTGGTCTATGAGTGACCACAAGCACTCTTTCCTGCCTTGGAACTGTGAGGAGGATTTCCTCTCCACCACCAGTATAAGCTCCATCATGCCAGCCCTCCTCCTCACCCCAGAAATGCCACCCAGAGCTGCGACCCAGATCCAAGCAGGGCAAAGCAAGAGATTCCTGCCTCAGCACTGGCAAGAGATTCCTACAATCCCCCTCCGATCAACCACTCAATTCCCCCTTAGTCTGTGGACCAGAAGCTTGGGAGGCAGCCATCACCCCAGGGTTGCAGCTGGGACTGGGGGTGGGGCTGGGACCGTGCTTCTCTCTCTAACCCCAGTCACAGACTTTTCCCACTGACTTTCTAAGTTGTCTTTGGCATTCGTGGGTTGAGAAGTCTGGAAACCGCACAGCTGCCCATGTTTCAGTCCTCTGAGACCTGCCCCAGGTTCACTGAAGCCTGTTTTGCCTGAGCAGCCATGCCAAACTGTGCTGCCCTCCCTGCCTGGTGCAATATACCTTTCTGATCAACCATCTAGGCTGTCTTGGGCTGTAAATTTGTTTTACTCTGTTTTTTTTTGTGGGTTCTGCTGCTTTAGAATTTGTTTAGAGCCATTTTTATAGATATTTGGAAGGGTTTGGGGGAGAGCTCAAGCAAGTCACTGCTTTTACTCTGCCATCTTGGCTCCGCCCACCCTATTCTGTTTTTTAAGATGTTATTTTCTTCTTGCATCACTCTCATTTGTTTCCTCCAATTTTTCCTCCACCTCTCTTATTTGATTTTAAAAATCCTTTTTGCACTCTTCCATGAGTTCTTTTTGGGTCTGAAATCAATTCACATTTCTCTTTGCAACTTTGCGTATTGCTATTTTAACATGGTTGTCCTCTTGTGAATTTATGTTTTGATCTTACCCTGTTACTATAGTAACTTTCTATGGTCATTTTTTTTTGTTGTTGCTTGCTCATTTTTTAGCCTATTTCTTAACATTTAACTTTATGTTAAAGTTGGGCTGTGTTCCAGGGGTTGAGGGGGCATTGTCTGAAGCTTCAGGTTTTTTTTTCAGAACAGTTCTGGGAGTCTGTAAGTTTTCAATTCTTCTGAAGTTGTTGGTCCTTCATTTTTGAAGAATATCAATGACATCATAGGGTGATTTCTTAATTTGCCCCGAATTGGATTTAAGTGAGATAGAGTTGCACAAAGTTGTCAGTCTCATTCCCTTTTCCTGAGTCATCAAAGTCCAGTGGCAGGACAAAAGTCAAGATGACTAGTGGTGGCCTGGGATGCAGTGGATGACCTTGGCATCAGATCTTGGTTTGAAAAGTGCTCATTACTCCACAGTGCCTACTTCAGCTGCCTTTATGGCTATTGTAACAAATTAATCTCATCTGCCCATTCCACCAGGGGAAGTCTTCATATGCTTAGTATAGACATCCTTCAACTCATCAATAGGTCTGAGGCTTGTCAATTACCCTCAGCCTAGATTAGCCCATCTGCCAAGATGGTTTACTGGGTGTAGACACTGTGCATGCTATAGCTACTTGCACACACTGATGAGAGTTGGGTGAATCAGGTAAACACCAAAGGTTGGTGAATAGCCCTGAAAAGGGCTTGGCAAGACCTTATACCAGAGGTGCTAGTCTTCCTGAACACTTCATTAACCCTGAAGTGGTATGATCTAAAGAGAGGTGTGGTCACTGCTCTCCTGGTCTCTACTCTGGTTTGTGAGTGACCACACACATTTTCTTCTGCCTTGAAACTGTGGAACTGTGATCAAGGTGTCCACTATCCTGTAGCCAGGATCTCTAGTGTGCTAGTGCTCCTGCCTGCCCTGGCACTGTGATCTGGAAATGAACATTGGCAGTGCAACAGAGTCCTACACCTCATGCCATCTAATGTAATCTTCTTTTAACCAGTTGTCCAACCCCTTACCATTTGTGGGCTGAGAGCCTCAGAAGTAACTGCTACAGATTCAGTTATCCCCAAGGCCTGCTGCTGGCTTGCACCAGGTATGGCCCACTACTGGCTGCCTGAGGCAGGGTCCGAGATCTCAGTGCTGGGTTGATGGTCACAGCATGCATTGGACTTCATTCTGCTCTTATCCCAGTGAGAAAGATCTTTCTTTCTGACCTCCTAGGCTTTCTTCAGCTGGCATATCATTTTACTCCATTCTTTTGTTTGTTTTGACACTCTAGAGTTCATTTTGAACCACTGTTTTAAAGTTGTTTGGAGGGAAATTTGAAAGAGTTCAGGCAAGTCCCTGAGTTTACTCCTCTATCATCTCTTCACCTCCTATCATTTCCTTTCTATTGTAGCAGCATGCCCTCTGAAGATTATTCCTCCAACTTGCAATGGCATTGGTTGGTGGGATGCCCAGAGGAGCAGTTGCTACCTTGGTTTCCAGGGGTGACCCTGTGGGAGACCACATCCATCACTGTAGCTTATGAGACCTACTACTGAGTGCCTCCCTTAAGCACTTGGATGGTTCTTCAAAAAGACATTTATTCAAATGACGTAGAAAAAAATTACAAAGCACTCCAAGTAGACACACACTACAGTACAATAGTTGTGAGGCACTTGTGTAGGAAACACAAGCGCCTGAGGCAACTTATAGCTTCAGAACTGTGGACCTTCCTTGTCTTTTCTTTCTTTGGAGAGTTCTCACAAAGCTCACTATGGAGCAGGTGTTGGAGATCGGTGAGTTGCTCTGCTGTTAGATGGGCTTATTCTCCATGGGAATCCCAGGAGTCTCTAATAAATAGGCTGGTCTGCTGCTGGGCTGTCTTCTCACTGGGAACAGCTGATGCCAGTATGGGCTGGTACAGGGCCATGACTGCTGCCATACTGTGCCATGAAATTTGTTGGCAGCTGAGCTTGGCTAATGCTAGCCTGGGCTAAACTGGTTATTTGGCCATTGGGATGGGTTTATTGAATGGATCAATCTACTTGAATCCCTGGGCCAACTGTTTGATGGATAACTGTACTTCCAACCACCTCTAGCCCCTGGCTCAGCTGGGTGTTTCTGTGATGTTTTTACTTGGATGTTACATTGCTTTTTTCATTTGTATTGCAACTATTCTTTTTCAGAAAGGTCAGAGAACCTTATCCTAGGATAGGCAGAGGGCTCTCTTATTTGAATCCTCAGATCTTTGGCCTTGAAGTTTGTCACCTCCCAGGCAGGAGTTATGGCTCTCTTGTAAGAGTTTTCTTCCTCTCTGAGAGTTGGTTTATTTCAGTGAAGTACCCCCACCCTTCCTTAGAGTGACAAGCAAGTTACATGCAGTTCCCAGATTCCTATTTGAGCTTTATGAAACAAGCAGCTGGGGACAAAGGTATTGAGATAGTGCTGCAGTTTAAACGGGACAAATCTTTACACCAGAAATTTCTTGTGGGGCTTATTAAAACACTATCCAGTGTAAGATCTCCCTCCTACAATATTGAAGTGGCATTTACCTAGAAGACCTATCCCCTTTAGCCTGTTCACTTATCTCAATTATCTCTTCGTCTTAGTGGTCATTAGTTAGAAGGGTTAGTAAATTTCAAACTTCTAGGTATGACTTCACTGGAATGCTGAAGGACAAAGATATACTGGAGACTCAGCCCATATTCTTTCCTAAGTCGCTATACAATTTCCACACCAACCAAGCAATAAACATTCTGACCATCTTCCTCATCTCTTTTTCCATTGGAGAAATGACCCTCCATGTTGCATATGTGATGAGGTGTTCATATTTTTGACTACAAGGCAAGAGGAGGCAGGTAAGCAGTGCCCAGGTCATTGTGACTTATTGTAATGTCCAATTATTTTAGTCATATGGCCAAATTTCTGCCCATTGATTATCATGGATTTCCAGAAACCATGTAATTGGATCCCAGAGAATTAGAAAGCTACTACATAAAATTGGCAATATGTGGGCATTGTTTTAAGGAGAAACTGCTTTATACAATCTTAGGATACTAGTCTGAAATAGGACAAGATTTTTATCTTAGGAAAATAAGATATGCTTGCAAAAAATTTTTGGATAAACCATTTTAAACATAGAGGCTCACTATCAATATGTTGTTGTTTTTAGAAAAGTCCTGGGTTTAGAATCAGGTGATGATCCAGGGTCAAATCCCAACCTTAGGACTTACTAATTGCGTGATCTTTGAGGAAGCCACTTCCTTTCCCTGAGTCTCAGTTTCTTTGCCTGCAAAATGATTGCGCTAGATTGGTTGGTTTCTCTAAGATCTTACTTTGACTCCTATGATACTATAACCTCTCCTGTTAAGGCTATTAATGTCTCATTCAAAAAAGAAAGATAACATGGACACAATTACATTGTTTGCATCAGTAAGAAAGTTTATTGAAATATATCAGTAAATAGGAACAGAAAGTTTCTTTATGAAAAGTTTTCATAGAAGAATACTCTCTGGTAAAATGAAAAGGAATAGGAAAGAAACCACGGGAAACCTTTTAGACACCTTATATTTAAAGAGAGAAAGTGTCCATGACCATTAGGAAGGATGGAGATTTTCTTTGCCCAATATTGATATGTTGTAGTTTAGGGAAAGAGATTTTTCCATTTAATAGAAGTGCCTCTTGGTCTCTGATTCCACTCTGGAGGAAAGGACTCTTCCATCAGGGGCTTCCTCCTCGATGATGGCCTTGATCAAATAACTTCTATTAGAATCTGTAGGTGAAAAATGACCAGCATTGGTATTTCTACTATATAATGAAGAGTGTTCCTCTTCAATGAAGTTGAGAATTTTAGAGGCCCCCCAAAAGCTGCACTTGAACAAGGAAAATTAACAAGTAGCTGTGAGTGAAATAATTAACTTGAATACCCTCCAATAATCAGAGAGATTACAGTTTAGTCCTGGAAAGGCATATTTGCCAACCAAAATGGAGAGACATAAAACAAATTACTAATCTAAAGGAAAACATGAAAGAAGAGCCCACCAAAAATGGCCTCTCCTGATTTTTATTTAAAATTTCAGTTTTGAATTATACTCTACCATGATGTTATTCAAGGATCTGTGCTTTTGTTAGTGTGGGTCTTCTCTTCACCAACAAAGGTTACAACTCTTTAGCATTCACTAGATGGCTAGTTGAAAGTTGCCCAGATGAAAACTTTCTTCATTATTTAGCCAACTTGATTAGGGGCTTCTCTCAACTTAGCTAGGATGGTTCTCAAACAACAGACCCCTCATCAGTTACTTGGCTCATATTCAAAATCTTGCCTCTAAGACCTTCCAGAGCTTGCAGTGGATTCCTGTGTTCTTTGCGAAACAAAGTCTCTCTTTCTGTCTCTGTCTCTGTCACTGTCTCTCTCTACTCTCTGTCTCTTATTTCAAATGTTCTAGGGGTGATGGCGCTTCAATTGAAGTGACTTTTAGTGAGAGTTAGCCCAAGTGAAAATATAAAATGTTATCTAGAGCTTATATTTTTAATTTCAAAATTATTATCAAAACAATTTCTTTCAGAAAATAGAAACTTTCTTTAATATTTTTGTTTCCATACTGAAGAAGAATGAAGGGGAAAGAAGATCTCATAAGCAAAACCCACAAGAAATTTGAAAAGATTCTGATTATCTAAGTTAGTTTCTGCTGACCTTGTTCCAGAACTGCTTTTAGATGGAGATTCTCCACCAGATACAGTACTTTCTCCTTGTCCTCCACTTGAAACTCTTCTGGAGCCAGAACTTTTGAATTCTCCACTGTCACCAGAGCTCCCTCCAATTCCAGTGCTGGAGCTATTACCCTCTTGGACACCACTGGATCTTCTACCATATCCCACGGCACCAGAGCTTCCTCCATATCCACCAGAGTTTCCTCCACGGCCACCACCTCCAGATGAGCTACCAGAATAATAAAAAGGGAGATAAATGTTAATGATTAGTTATCTATATGCATTACAAAACTCACACCCTTCTCCCCAGATTTTGTTAGACTCTAGAGAAGCTAAAAATTTGATAAGAGATTGATGGCAAACTGTGATGGTACATCTTCATAGCCTCTCCTACTGGGGAAAACTCAGACTGGTGGTTCACTTGAGTCTGGGCATTCTGAACTTCAGTAAGGTTAAAGCTATTTGGGCATCGTCAATAAATAAGCAGATAAATCACCAATAAATAAAACATCATTAATAAATTGATGCCCAAGCTTACCCGTATGATGAGCCTTTGGCATCAGAAGGCCACCAGGCTACCTAAAGAGGGGCAAATCATCTTAGGTGGGGAAAACAGAGCAGGTGAAAGCCCTCATGCTGGTCAGTGTTGGAATTGAGCCCGTAAGTGGTCACTGCACTTTTAGCTTGGGCAACATAGGGAGAAGCAGAAGAGAGATAGATAAAGATAGAGACAGAGAGACAGAAACAGAGACAGACAGAAAGAGAGAGAGACAGAGAGAGAGAGAGACAGAGAGAGGCAGAGACAGAGAGAGAGACAGAGACAGAAACACACACAGAAGCACACACACACACAGAGGCACACACACACAGAGACAGAGAGAGAGAGACAGAGACAGAGAGAGACAGAGACAGAAACACACACAGAAGTCCCCCCGCCACAGAGAATTTAAAGACACTTGAAAAAGATATCTTCCTGGTCATGATGATCATTCCTTAGCCAAAATCAGGCAGGATGAACCCAACATTTCAGACAGAGCTATGTATTTCTCCCCTAACAGACCTTTGCTTCTCGAAAATTGGGAGAAGGTCCCCTACCTAGAAAATTAGTAGGCAGGAGAATTTCCAAAGTGGCATTTCTTTTACTCACCCTCCTCCTTCTAGCAGGCTGCGGTAGGTCTGAATTTCATTCTCCAGGCGGATCTTGACGTCAAGGAGCACCTGGAATTCTGAATTCTGGCACTCTGTTTCAGCCCTGATCTGCTGTAACTGCTCTTCCAGAGCAGTGATCTGGGCCTGGATTTGTGACAGCTGAATGCAGTAACGACCTTCTGTGTCTCCCAAAGTTCCTTCCAGGGATTGTTTCTGAGGAGAGGAGCATTGTATGAATTGACAACATCATTGATTAAATGGGATACAACAAAACTCTTTCTAATTAGAAAATTCATAGGGGAATAAAGAACTTTTACTATATTTAAAAATATGTGACCCAAACTAGTTTTAACTTTTTAGTAATTTCTGACCAATACTACAAACAGTTTTGGCCCTGATATGGAGTCTTTGTTGTATTTCAAAAGCCTGATGCTAATTACTATATTCCTTTCTTTCTGTTGTCATTATTGTAGAGTCATTCAGTCCTTTCTGACTCTTCATGACCTGGTGGACCATAGCAAGCCAGGCCCTTCTATCTTCCACTATCTCTCAAAGTCTTTCCAAGTTCATGTTCATTGTTTCCACGGCATTATCTATCCATGTCATTCTCTGCCACCTCATTTTCCTTTTACCTTCAATCTTCCCCCAAATTAGGATCTTTTCCAATGAGTCCCACCTTCTCATTATGTGGCCAAAGTATTTAAACTTCATCTTCAGTATTTGCCCTTCCACTGAGTAGCCTGAATTAATTTCTTTAAGTGTTGATTTGACCTCCAGTTGTCTAAGGGACTTTCAAAAGTCTTCTCTAGCACCACAATTGGAAAACATCAATTCTGTGGTGCTTGGCTTTCCTTCCATCCCAGCTCTCACTGGAAAAACTAAAGGTTTGGCTATATAGACCTTTGTCAGCAAGATGATATCTTTGCTTTTCAGTATGCTGTCCAGATTGGCCATAGCTTTTCCTCCAAGGATCTTGGGTCTTTTAATTTCATGGCTGCAGTCACTATCTGCAGTGATCGTTGAGCCAAAGAATATAAAATCTGACACTGTTTCCATTTCTTCTTTGTTTCTATGGCATGAAGTGGTGGGACCAGTTGTCACATTCTTAGGCTTTTTTTAATGTTAAACTGCAAGCCAGCTTTTACACTCTCCTCTTTCACCCTCATCAAGATGGTCTAAGGATATATCCCCTAATTTGGTGATTCATCCTTGGGATCATGAATTTGAATAGGAAAGCTTAGAAACAGATGCTCTAAAACTTCACACTTTCTTGAGAAATGCATTAAAACATTTTGGAATCACAAAGCTTATGTTACGGAATCAGAGAGCTTATTGTTAACTTACCAGGGCCAGTTGTGACTGCAGTTCAATCTCCAAAGCTTGAACATTGCGTTTCAATTCAGTGATCTCGGAATTGTGCCTGGACATTTGTTCAACGTTGGTATCCATCTCTTTGGTCACCTCTTTGCTCTAGGATCATAAAAGCAAAGGAGAGGAGAGAGAGAAAAGAATCATCAGAAGATGATAACCACCCTTATGGTGAGGTGAGTGGCCTTTAGGCATGATAAGTAATTTTCACCTTTTCATTGAACCACGCTTCAGCATCTTTGTGGTTTTGTTCAGCCATTGTCTCATATTCGGTTCTCATACGGTTCAGATATTTGGTCAGATCCACTCCTGGGGCAGCATTCATTTCCACATTCACATCACCAGTGAACACATTCTGAAGATCTTTCATTTCCTGCAGGGGAAGGAGAGCCCATAATGTGACTCTAGTTTTCATGACTATAGTGAGAGTTTAGGGGATTGGTGTGTAGCATGGTGGGATGGAACAGAATTTTGTCTCACCTCCTTGTGATTCTTCTTCAGGAAGGCCAGCTCCTCATTCAGGCTTTCAAGTTGCATCTCTAGGTCAGACATGCTCAAGGTCAGATCATCCAGGACTCTGCGCAGACCATTAATGTCAGCCTCCACACTTTGATGCAGGGTCACTTCATTTTCATACCTGAAAGAGACCTATAATCATGAATATAACTCAGTCCATTTAAAAGAATGTCTTTTGCGGCTGGGGAAAGTAGGAAAGGGAGCTTGAGAAAATGTAGAGTAACAAAATACCATACAGTATAATAAAATACCATGCCATATCAGTTCAGATGATATAATACACATTAATTAAGCTCCTACTGTGTACAGAGTATTATTCTGGATTCTAGAGAAATTGTGCTAGTCTGAAAGAAGGACCAACTCTATTAATAATATTATTGTAGCTATTATCAATAGAATAGTAACTTGAGTATTAATAGAATTCATTTCATAGTCTGGTAACCAATTGATTTCACATTTTATTCCAACACGTTCACTCTACTTCACACACAAATGATGGTTAACAGCTGTGTAAAAGTAGCAAAGTCCAAAATTACTTAGGTTAGCTGCAAAGTATTCCTGATCTAAAATATATTAGATGATATTATTACCACTGAAAATTTCTCTGATGATCTAGAAAATGTTGAATTTTGAATGATTTTTTTTTTACCAGGCAGAATGTGCCATTTGGGGGACATTGGAAACTCATTTGGGTTTTGTTAAGCAATTACCCACACCAAATTCATGTCTAACAATTTCAGCAGCACATGCTCATTATTCCCTTTGCTTACTTCAGTCTGAAGTCATCAGCAGCCAGCCTAGCATTATCAATTTGCAGCAGCACATTAGCGTTGTCAGTGCTTAGATTCAGGATCTGGTAAAGGAAAAATAATTTAGAAAGAGGTCATGTGTATGGATTTTTGAAAAAGGCTGTGCTTCTTAAGAACTGAATTTAACCATTAACCATTTAACCATTAACCAATTCTATGGGGATACTTCTGTCATTTGAGAATGACATACAGTGCAGTCATCTGTTTCCTAAAGCTTGAATCTTCTAGGATTTCTGAAGTCATGTCTTTTCTGACCAGGCATTTATTTATTTTTTTTACTCAGCAATTGAAATCTCTGATCTGATCACATCATGTTATTTCATTGACTCTGGGACACCTCTGACTGATTTGGTACTTCTTAAATATATGTATTTCTAAGTTAGAATTGATCCATTAGATCTGAATTTTAGATATCCTTTGAATATATGAATTATTTCCCTCTTCCTTCCAATTGGGAGAATTCATACTTCTGAAAAATGTAAGAGAGAGTTCTATGAGTTTGGAAAATGTTTTATTTATCCTGATAGAACTAGCAGAGATTTTTCCTCCCATTCCAATGGTTCTTTCCCTTTTGTATTGCCCTCCCCTCCATTTCTTTGATTACGCTTCCTTTCTTCAGGAGTTCCCTGGAGGCCCAATAGCTTTGAACAGTCCGACATCCTTGTTGACCAATAATGGTTTACCATTGCATGATGGGTAAAGATCCTTTTCCCTCTAATTTAGGATCATACTGAATTATTCCCAGGACCAAGGATAAAATAACCAATAACAATTAACAGCCTCATGTTTCTTGATTTAAGATTTCTCTATCTCAACTAATTTTTGGGAGGGGAGTGTAGGGGGAAGAAGAGGGGGGGTGGAGCTATGATTTCATTGCTCTAAGTAACTGCTAATGAGAAACTCCCTCTTATAATGCAGATTAGCACCTGCTCTAAAACTTAGAGCCCAAGAGAGTTGCCTAGGAGCATTGGAAGAAGTTAAGTGACTTGTCTTGGGCCACGTAGCTACTATGCTTCAGACAAAGTTTAAACCTAGGTCTCCTGACTCTGAGACCAGCTATTGTTATCTAAAATATAAGACTAAGAAATAAGCAAAGACTGGTTCAGAAGCAGTATAAATGATATTTCTTACCTGATCCTTAAGTTCTTTGATTTGGTCATAATAATGAGAGTAGTCACGAGGTTCTCGCTGATTTGTGTTGCCATGTTTCTCATACCATTCCTTGATTTTTTGCTCTAGCTCAGAGTTAGACTCCTCTAGAGCTTGCACTTTGTGCAGGTAGGAGGCCAGGCGGTCATTGAGGTTCTGCATAGTGACCTTCTCATTGCCTGTGAGGAGGCCTCCATTGCCTCCCCCAAAGCCTCCCCCAAGGACTCCACCAAAGCTTCCTCCACCAAAGCTACCACCATCAAAGCTACTCCCAACATAGCTGCCACCACCAAAGCCTCCTCCAAAGCCCCTTACTGATCCACTGCCAAAGCCCCCCACTCTTGAGCAACTGCCATAGGTAGAGCCCCCACCTGAGCTAAATCCTCCACCAAGAGAGCTAACCCCATAGCCAGAGCCTCTACTGCTTGAGATTCTGATAGATGAACTTCCTCCTCCTCCTCCTCCTCCTCCTCCTCCTCCTCCTCCACTATGGGAGGAAGAGTAATGTTTGCTGGAACTGTATCTCTGGGACATAGTGATGCAGTAGAGGTTCAGCTCAAGCAATGATTGCTATCCAGAGACTGTGGCAAGCCTTTATATACTGAGCTGGGAGGGTGTATCCCGTCTGAAAGATTTTCTTCTCACTGGGCTGTCTTCTTTTTTGCTAATTTAGCATTATCATTACTAATAGCCAATCTGATACATCCTGGTGTGTGTTTTGCCCTTAAAACACATAGGACATTTATTATGTTGAAATGGAAGATGGGTGGAGCTCAGTAGAAACTCTCTATCATTATTCTTTTTCATCTTTTGCAGAACATTGAGCAATTGGTTAAAAAAAAAAGCCCCAAAACTATATTCTCAGCAAAAAAGAAAGGAATGCAAGTGATATATCTAGTGGTAAGCTTGTCAATCTCTCTCTCTCTTTCTGTCACACACACACACACACACACACACACACACTTCTCCATAAAAAAGCAAACTACTTGGCAGGAAGTACTCCCTGATAGCCTTAAAAAAGTAATTCAAAAATTGTAATTTATTGGAACAGCCAATAATGTGAGTTAACATTATAAGTCCTGGTGCAAATGCCAAGGCTCTTTCATGAAACTGAAGGATTTAATAAATCCTTTAAATGAGTAATTCACACTGCTCCGGAGCTATTATGTACACAAGATTCATAAGATTCATAAATACCTAACTTAGGAAGTGCCTATATAGTTCTCTCTAGAAAATCTTTTCTTCCAGAGAATGAGAACTTATTGACCTTCCTCCTAAAAATGTTGCTAATTAATCTTTTTGAGTGAGGAGCCTTTGAATGGAAAGGATTGATGTCATTTTGAGATTTTTTTTCATATACCAAACACATAAAGTCATACCAGACTTTTTCTTGCCTTTAACTCATCCATCATCATTGAAGTGTTAGATTCTGTTGGTCTCACAGTAGCAAAACCAAGGAGTACAGCATATGACATGTTCAAGAACCCAAGGTTGGTCTAGGTGATTTCTTTTTTTTTTTTTTTAATTTTTAGGCAATTGGGGTTAAGTGACTTGCCCATGGTCGCACAGCTAGTAAATGTCAAGTTTTTGGTCTGAGGCTGGATTTGAACTCAGGTCCTCCTGACTTCAGGGCTGGTGCTCTATCCATTGTACCACCTAGCTGCCCCAGTCTAGGTGATTTCAGAAGTCCTTCCTTCCCTTCCAACTTTGAGGTTCTGACATTGGTGGGATTCTGCAATACTCTGTTCACATTCATCTTCCATTCAATGAACCTTTATGAAGCATTGTGCTAGACATTAGGAATGCTAACACAAAAAGCAAACCATCACCTCCCCTCAAGGACATTTGGCTTTGGGGGGCATATAACAGGGACACAGTGAATATAAGGGCATGTGTCTATCTATATCTGTATCTATATGTCTATATACCTATATTTATACACATATACATACATACACACACACATATATACACACACATCTATATATACACATATGTGTATATATACACATAAACTTATAAAATATATCTATATCTATATTTGGTAAAGTATAGTAAAGTAAATATAGTAAAATAAAGTAAATATGTAGTAAAGTATATATAAAATAATTTGACAAGGGAGAGACTACTAACTACTTGGGGTGAGTAGAAAGGTTTCACAAAGGAGATGGTTCGACCTTTGAAGTTAGTCAGTCACCAAGAATTTATTAAATGCTTATTATACGTGCAAATCCTTCATATGTAAAGTGGAGGTAATAGTAGCACCTATCTCATAAAGTTGTTGTGAGGATCAAAAATTTGTTATAAATTTCTTTGGAAATCCGAAAGTGCTATATAGATGCTAACTACTATATGATAGCATTTTGCATTCCCCTGAACTGATCACATTCTGTTTTGTATTAAGGTCATTTGTGTACATGTCTTATCCACTCCAATGGCGAGAGTAGGGGATTCTGTTTTATTTCATCTTTGTTTTCCCATCACATTAATAATGAACAATTAACCAGCATTTATCAAATAGAAGTAGATTGCATCTAGTTAGGGAGATGAGACATACTGTATGTCTGAACACATAACTAAGGAAATGAATGGCTAGAAGTTCAGAAGAGAGAGGGACCATTTGGACTGGACTTGACAGGAAAAGTTTTGTGGAGAAGGCAGAAGTGAATCTAGATCTTCCTTGAAGAGTGGGCAGTACTTTTTGATAGTAGCCTTCTCTGTGTTATTTTTAGAAAACATATCATTGGGGGGTAGGAGAGAGGAGAAGTAGAGGAGAAAAGACAGGAAGAAGGAATTAGAGATTCAAGAGGGGACAAAGACAGGGAAGTTTTCTTACTACCTTGTTAAATATGATAACATGTTAAAAAGATGTACTCAAAAAAGATCACTATTTCATATGTAATCTCATCTCTTTTGTTTATTTTTCTGTTTATTGAAATGTTTGTGTTTATTGATGATTATCAAGTTCATAATGAGAAAGTATTCTTAAAAGGACTTGGAAACAGATAAATAAAACATGTGCAGATACTTGACTAATTTGACTTCAGCAGGAAGGATTCATATATGAAAATAATAAGAAATATCTTACAGGTAGGTTGAGGGTGGCTTTGAAGGCAAGATTAAGGCTTTGGACTTTATCCTGTAGGTAAAGTTTTCAAATAGAAGATTGACATTCTCAGAGCTGTGCTTTAAGAAGTTGAGGGTGAAGGTGGCTAGGTGATGCAGTGGATAGCTCTGGAATCAGGAGGACCTGAGTTCAAATTTGGCCTCAGACACTGGACACTTCCTAGCTGTGTGACTCTGGGCAAGTCACTTAACCCTGATTGCTTCTTCAAAAAAAAAAAGCTGAGGTGTATAGATTGTACTGAAGCGGAAGAGAGCCTAGAAGTAAGACACCATTTTGTAGGCTGCTTAACTGTGTGTGAAGTGACAAAGGCATGAACCAGTATGGAGTAGTAGAAATGGAAAGTAAGGGATAGATATGAGACATTATACAAGGATAACCAATAGAACTGGATGACTTGATTTGTGTATGGAGACATGGTGAAGGAAAGGGCATGGACCCACAAGTTTGAAGTCTGGTTAATTAAGAAAGAAATAGGAGACGTAAGAGAGGGACCCAGTATGGGAAAAATTCTGAGTTTGGGACATGGTGAGGTTTAGGTGCCAACAGGACCTCAAAGTAAGATGTCCAGAAGTCAGTGAAACATTTGAGATTGAAAATTAAGAGAGAAGTTAGGATTGTAGATATTGATTTGGGGCTTATTTCCTACCCTATAAAATTGGAGGGTTCTATAGAGGTGAAAAGTTACAATTCAAGCATATACCTGACTACAAATGTTTTCTGAACTTGAGATATTGGGGGACTAATCATGTTTTCCAACTATAAAAAGTGGACATTGAATTACATGCAATGTCCTTCAAGGATTGAGAAATTAAAATTCCTAGCCAGGAGCTGTCTTTCTTTTTTCAGTGTATTTCTTGCTAGGGGAAAAAAAAAAGATTTTACAAGTTGGTGACTCATAGAAGGGCAGACCAAATTGATTCAAATTTTCCTGTGTTTGAGGTATCACGGTCTCCAGCAACCAAACTGACTAAGGTAATATATAAAGACTGTCAGTGGCATTTAGTCAAATTGAACCAGTAAAAGATTTCTTTGAGCAGAGGAAGTAATTAAGGCTGGTAACATTATAGCCTCACTAGGAAAGAAATAACAGAGCCACTATCTCTCACAATTGTCTGTTTGCATTTGTGTATCTGTGATGGTGTCTATATTTGATCTGTCTGTGCCTTCAGAACAAGTCTCTCCTCTTTATATTCCTAAACTCCAGTGAAATTATTGGAGTGCAGATTGCAGTTTTTGTTGTTTGTCCTCAAAGAGAACCATGACATCAGGAAAATGATGCCATGACTTTCAAGTGAATTTGATTTAAGTGAGGGAGAGCTGTGCAAAGTCACTAGCCTCACTTTCTCCTCCAGAGCCATCTGGGTCTAGTGGCCAGATATGGTTCAGGACAACTGGAGAGAGCTCAGGATGCAGTGGGAGACCTTGACATTTTTAAGCTAAGGTGTTTCTGAGTTCTCACTTTGACTTTCAGTGATTAGGACTGTTTAAGAAGGGAGCCTAGGGATGGCCATTGTAATTCCAAAAAAAAAGAAAGAAAAAGATAAAAATAAAAATGAGAGGGGAAGACCCTCGGTTTCAGGCCAAAAGAGAAATAATTACTATTTACATCCATTCTGAGCCATCAGGGCCCAAAAAATAACCATTAAGTGATTCTTGGGCAATGGCTTATTCTTCTCCAATCAATGAGAGCCAGAGTGAATTGTATTTAAGGCATGGTCTTTAGAAAAGAATCCTAGCCTGCAAACCCCAAGGTATCAAGTTAGGTTTCAGTTATCAAAATTTACTTTCTTTTGGGCAAAGCACCCTCAGCTAAAAGCATGATATTCCATGTGGAGAGAGGAGAGGAGAGGAGCACAAGGGGAAAGACAGACATGAAGTAAGTTAATCTTTTCCATCAGACCATAAAAATTTATGGCATCATAAACTAATTTGGGACTAAATTTATGACTGAATTGTCAGTTCTCTGCTGTGAATCTCTGAATTGTGGTTTGATTTTTTTAAATAAATGCTGAAATATTCTAGTGAATTTTGGATTAACATTCTTTAGAATTTGTTTTGAAGAAATTTAGGATATAATTCTAAAAATTTATAGGAAATAATGACAAAAATATAAAGGAAGGAGCTTTGGCAGTGCCAGATTTTAAACTATATTATAAGGCTGTAATTATCAAAACTATCTGGTACTGGCTTAGAAATAGAAAAGTAGATCAGTAGAACAGAGTAGACACACAATTTGCAGTAACAAATATATTTAGTAACCTTGTATTTGATAAATGTAATATTTAAAAGGGATAGGAAATTGAATGTAATAGATTTGCAATTTCACATGCAATCACTTTTTTATTACACTATGTTATAGAAATGCTTGTTCTATTCCATAAATTAAAAGCAAAATAAATAAAAATTTAAAAAAAGTTACAGGGAAATCAACCCTAAGGTTTCCATGTTACTCTTTGCTTACCAAGTGGCAAATTTATTGTTTTCCAGTGAAGAAAGCAAAGTCATTTCTCTGATTAGAGAAAAGTTTGTAGGGAGTAGCATTAAAATTTCAAAGTAAAGAAAAAAGACTGCAGCTAACACTTAAAAAGTTAACTTTTCTGAGTCATCAAAAAGAGAAAAAAAGTTTTTGTAAATCAGGTAAATAAGTTTTATTAGAAAATCTAATTAGATACTCAGGAGTTTTACAAATTAAAGTGAAGTAGAAGTCGATTTAAAAATAACTTTTGGAATTGGTGTGTGTTTTGAACTTAGAAATTTTCCTGTAAGTTATATGAAATTCCTACCCATTTTTATAATAGATTTATATCTAAAATTTTAAGAACTGTCTTGCTTCTTGCCTATAAAAGCGAAGTTGATTTAAGAAAGCAACTCAAATGGGAATAAAATTTTATCTGGATAAATGCTTTGTGTTACTTCTGTGAATAATGTAACAAAACGATTGTTATTTGAATAAACCAAATTTTTGTCATTTGTTAAATATTTTTATGCTTGCTGAGGACACCTTAATGGATTTTAGGTGTTTTCATTTTTTAAAGGAATAACAGAATTGTAACTGATTAGCTATAATTCAACGGAGTGTAGGCAAATTAATGGTAAAAACTGTCTCAATTGAAATTATGCAGTTTAGAAGTAAAAGTGTTTGATAAGTCATTGGTTTTGATGAAGAACAATCTATGCTAAAATTTTAAAGGAAAAAAATTCAGTGAATGAATTATTAATGTTATAAATAGTCTTGGATGCTATTAGAAATAAGGAGAATTTAGGGAATGAACAAAATGAAAGGAAATTTAGG
Organism: Vombatus ursinus; assembly: GCF_900497805.2. NCBI lineage: Eukaryota > Metazoa > Chordata > Mammalia > Diprotodontia > Vombatidae > Vombatus > Vombatus ursinus. The sequence goes on along the minus strand of NW_020954579.1, from coordinate 518,585 downwards.
AAAAGAATATGAAGGGAAAAAGAAAGGTATGGTTTTCAAGGCCACTGGAGGTATACATAAAGAAATGTGAAAAAGTTTATGTTGAAAAAAAAGGTTTAAGGGGAATTTTGACTGTTTAAAATAAGAAAGATGAGAGAAACTTTGTATACTTATTTTACGGAAACTGCAGGAACAAAAATTGCACTTTGATTTGAAAGTAAATAGAGAAAAGTTATAGACAGCTAGGAGTAAATTGATGAGCAATGCATTCTTTCTGAGATTGTAGAACCCAGATTGGAACTAATTTAAAATGTGCTCTTAAGTTTGCTTCCCTATTGGGATGTTTGGGGTAGATTAAAACTTTACATCAGACTATCACTTTTATTATCTTTGACAGTGGATTATAATTATAATTAGACCTTATAACATGAAATGCTTATAATAGATGTCCCTTGTAAAAGATATAATACTGAATAACTGAAATTATAAATTGAGATTCTGTGTGATACCACTTGGGAAGTAGATCTAAGTGTGATTTGTTCTGTTCTTGTCTCCTTTTAAGTGAAATGTGTGTCTCCTAGGAAGATACTTATGATTAGTTAGAATTTATTGTGCTCTTTGCCATTAAGACAAAGTGTTGAGAAGATGCATTGATCTGGAAATTTGTTAGTTATGTGATCTTAAAGTAAGTTACCTCAGTTTATCAATCTGTGACATGAATAAAGATAGTACCTAGCATTTATTTGATAATTAATTATATTAGAAATATTGGTAGAATGGTAAATGCTTTTAAAATTTGTATTCTTTTGGGAGGTAGATTAAATTGTTATGTATTCAATTGTTAATAGCATGATATACATTGAAACTTTTCATTTGGAAATGCAATGGATTATAATATTTTATTGTGGATTTGATAGAGCAGAAATCTCTTTAAGATGTCCTTTGTGTAATGACGAATTCTAAAATCTTACCAGCCTTGCAAGTAGAGTGAGGTATTTTAACAACAGTGGCTTATAGCATTTAGCCCAACATATTTTGAGTTAACCTAACACTGAATTTAAACAAAGAAAGTCTTATTTGTCTCATGTCATTTCATTTGGCCTATGTATGTGTTACTTTTTGCTAATTGGCTCTTTAATGAAATATGAAATGTGTTTCATACTATTACCTTTTCTAATCTGTGAGGATTTTGAATTTAAAAGCCATTTGTAATAGTATTAATGCTTTTCTATAAAGAGGTAATATGGAAATGCCTTTGACTAATTTAATATATCTGAATAGTACTGAGTTTTATTTCATGTTTTAAATACATGATATTGTGAATACTACTACTGTATTTCTAGATTTTCTTATATTATAAATTCTGGGAAACATTATATAAGAAATGTTAAGATAATGGTAATTTTCTATGATTGGAGATTTTAATTATTTTTATTTGGATACATGAAGTTATTAAGTTATTAGTCATTATTAAGTTAATAATAGTCATTAAGTTATAAGTCATTAGTCATAGTCATGATATTGAAACCTATGAAGCATTTAATTGGGCATATTTTAAAAGAGAAAAATAATAGTTGTTTACTTTTTGCAAAAGAAAATAGGTGTGAGAATGACTTTGCACAAATCTCCTTATTTGTAAACCTGCCAGCTTTAGCAACATATAAATACACTATCGGCCCTGTGAGAGATTTAGTGCATTGGTTTATTTAGGGAACAGGATTGCTCTCCCCCCTTGCATATCTTTTTGAATAAGGGAAAAAAAAACAATTAAGTTGTGTTTATAGTACATAAGTTATTTATGTGCTACTTTGTGATTTTTGAAAATTATGATGTTATTTATACTTGGAACAATCTGTACTGAAGTTACATTTTGAGCCAACCTAACAGACTCAAATCTTAATGATTTTTTTTTTGCTTTAAAGGGATTAATATGCAGTATGTTAAAATCTAATAATTGTATTTTATACCAGAATGAGTTTTAAGCTTTATTTGAGAAAGGGGAATAACAGAAGAAAAGAATGTTATGTAAAATCTTGTTGTATGTGTTTTTAGAAAGTCTGATAGCTTTTTATTTGCTAGCTAATTTATTGCAACAATTTGAAAGTGTTGAAAACCATTATTTCCAGTCCTACCGTGATTAGTGAAACTGGTGTTTGAGATGAAGCCTTCTGGGGCTGTGAATTTCCTTTTTGACATTCTCAAGTTTGTTGGATCCTTAAGCCAATGTTTTACCACTTCAGAAAAATGCCTGCAGCTCAATGGGAATGAGGTATGTCTTTGATGGCCAGCAGATATCTGTCCTTGGATAATAGTTGGAAAGGTGACTTTGGGAAGGCTAAGATAGGACCCTTTTGACTCAGTTTCCCATATTAGAAATCCTCCCACCTAGTTAATTCTGAGCCTGGCTGTGGTATCCTACCATATACTTGGCAGCTTCTGCTATTTTTACCTGAAATCAAATGGAAATATTCATGCTTTATCCAATTATACATGTGTTGAGTCAGTCTGTGCTCTTGGGCTTAGGAATGGAGGACTAGTATTTGATGCTGCTATGGTGGTCTGAACATGCTTCTTCCTTTCATAGCAAATCTGTCTGATCAATGCAAATTAAACTGTGATTTAAAAAAAATTATGATGAATCTTGTAATACTTTAGTGTCTCTACATTGCTATAAGATACAACTATATGAGATCTCCCTCTTTTCAATCTGGGATTATAGTCATTCCCATACCCCAAACAACTAAACAACAAAGATGAGTGCTCAAGTTTGTCATCTGCCTGTTTATAGTTATATATTCATGCATTATATATAGTCCTTGAAGTATCTCAAAATAGTATGGAGAAAATTAAGCAATGATGTAAGAGTTTGTGAGATCAAAATAGAAATCCATTTATTAGTTCAAGTTAACATCAGAAACTTCTTCAGTTTTGTTTTGGAAAAGAATTTCAGTGCAATCAGTTTCCTTAGAGGAGAGTAACTTAGGGAATATCTTGCATTATCTCACAGGAAAAGTCAATTTTACTTGAGTTTATTATTTAATGTGGGATTGACATCTATTTGTGATACATGTCCTGAAGTACAGATACATTTTTACCATAAAGTAACTCATTTGATTTATACTTTGTATACAATTTAGAATTAATTACTTAGTATATTTACATGTGTCTTTTGTTACAACTTGGTAAAATTTGTTCATTCATTTGTGTATTGGAAGTCATCTTCTCATAAAAAGTGTGGTTACTTATGTTTTCATGTAAGGATTAGATCCTTATCAGTCTCTATTTCTCCAAAAGAAGGGAATTAAATTGGAATTACTTGGAAAATTAATGGAACTAATTGAAAAATTTGGAGTTCCAAATAATTGTAGTAAAAATTGAACATAAATTTTGAGAAAGCAATAGAATCAGATGATTAAATATGTAACTTAAAGGGCTTTAAGAATTCTTCCTTTTATGGTATTTAAAAATATTTAGCTTTTGATTTTTTCAGTTTGTATTGAATTTCTTAAATATATGAATGTAACCATTTGCTAACTCACATCATAGGAAGTTCAGTGGTAACAGGGTCAATTCTAATTTAGACAAAAACTCTTAGCCCCAGCTTTTATGTCTGTTCAGGTAAACATTAAAGCTTCAATTAGAAGGACTCATTTTCAAGTCAGATTCTCATAGATTTTTATAGAAAGATTCTTTGCCTTACTATTAGCAGTATTTATGTCAGGGACAGAGTTTAGATAAAGATAGAAACAGCAAGAGGTATTTAAAAACTAAAATTCTCTAAAGTTTCAAGGTATCTATAGGTTCCAAATTTAATGTTATCAGAACCACAAGGTTTGAGCTTGTTTTAACCACATGAACTGGTTGTTAGAGAAGTAAAATTTAAGAAGCTATACTAAATTGTATTGAGATTTGTTTTGTAAAAAAAAAAAATTAGCAGGAGTATCTAAGAATGTCTACAAACAATATGGAATTAGAGAAGTAAATCTGCTAAAGAGGAGACCACTTCAGAACTGCCCTGAGGACTAGGCCTCTTTCAAATGTCTGAGAGCAGATGTTCCCAAAGAACAGAAGATTATATGCAACATCTGAGATTCAATATGAAATGTGCTGAGCAAATGGACCTTGGGAGTTGGTTTCTGGCATACTAGGAGACTTGATATTACTTAATGTTGCTAATCATGATTGTATTACTTTGGCTTTTGACTTCAGAAGTAGCTATGTTTGTTGAGTTTTCTTAGTTGCCTTGAGACATATGAATCTCCCTTCTAAATTTAGTCCATGGTGTTGGATGTTTTTACTATGACTTGTCCTATGATTAATCAGTCTGGTTATTCTTTTTTAACTGTGCATTAGTGACTGTTAAAGCTTGTTTTGAACTTCTACTGGAAAAACTTGTGTTAGTGCACCCTACTGTCGATAATGATTATGTTAAAGATCTTATAAGATTAGCTTGTCAATAAGTAATCTATCACAATATATTGATCAATATATGTATGTGTTAATGTGTACATGTATATATGTGTGCATGTATGATACACACACACATAAACATGCATACATACATATATATGTATGTATGTATGTATGTGGGGAATTGAGAAGATTAAGATTGATCCTGTATCAGGGCTGTTAAGTAGTGTGGGAGATAGAGCACTGCCCCTGGAAGCACGAGGGCCTGGGTTCAAATCTGGCTTCAGACAGTTATTAAGTACGTGACCCTGGGTAAGTCACTTAACTCTAATTGCCTCCAAAAAGAAAGGTTGATCCTGTATCATTTATTTATTGATCCTATTTACAATTAATTGATTTTGTCCTGTACCTGCTTTTCTCCTGTAACTGATTCAGCTGGTCAGTAATGGGGTATGCTTAAAAATCCAGCTCTCCTGCTTATCCCTGATCTATTCTTGTCTCATGGAATTTAATTGAGCTTGAGGGATGCATGTGAAAATAAGAGAGTCAGGCCGAATATCTTTACATGACTAAGGATGGTATGGTTTGTTATCTTGTACCTGGACTCTCAGGAGGGAAGGAGGAGGTTGTTGCTAGCCCCCATTACTAAACTTTCAAACAATTATGTTGTTCCCTGCATCTCAGCTCTGTAACTAATCATGTTGCCCTCAACCATGTGATGTCACCTACATTGTTCAGTTCTTTGCTCTATATACCCCAAAACTTATAAAAAGGAACTATCTTTTTGCTTGGGGCCTTTGTCATAAATGAAGGTAATCTACTGACTCATTTGTTGTAAGACAGCAACCCCCTGTTTATAAATGTTAGCTTGTTTGGAGAATTGCCTCAGTTTAACTTCTTGTTAAATTTTAATCACAATAAAGTCCGGTTTTTTTTATTTGGGCTAAATGAGCTGTCCATGGTCACATAGCTAGCATTAGAGGTGAGATCTGAATCCATGACTTTTTGGCTTCAATTCCAGAGCTCCATAAGAGGTGGTGGAAGTCAGATGGACATTTCCAGGCTATATTTGACCTCATTGGATCTTAGATTTATATCTGGAAGGGACCTGGAGGCTGAGACCAATCCTGTCATTTGACAGAGGAGGATGCTGAGACTGAGAGAAGTTACATGATTTCCCTAGGGTCACATAGGTAGTAAATATCTGAGGAAGGATTTGAACTTGATTTTAATATCATTCTTCTATTCTGGTGCACACTGTGTAGGTTCTGGAACAGCACAAGCCATGATTCTGTATACATATAGCTTCAGAAACTTACTAGCTGTGTGACTTTGCATATGTTGCTTGAATTCTCTGTGCCCCAGTTTACTCATCTATCATTTATATAGTGCTTTCAGGATGGCAAAATAGTATACATACGTTATATCATTTGATCTTTACAAAAACTCTATGAGATGGATGCTACTATTATTCCTATTTTCCAGATGAGGAAACTGAGAATGAGAGAGATTAAGTGACTTTCCCGAGGTCACAAGCAGCTAATAAGTATCTCAGACAAGATTTGAACTTAGGTCTCTCTGAATTCAACTCCAGTGCCCTTACCTACTACTCTACCTGAGTTGCTTCTAATGGCCTTTCCACATCTGAATATTGACCCCGTGATCCTCAGAAACATGTCCCTTCACTAATAATAACAACAGACATTTAAGTTGTGTTATATCATTTTCTAAAGTTCTTTCCACATGTAACCTCATTTGAACCTCACAACACCCTGTGCAGGTGGGGATAGGCATTGGACTTGTCCACGGTTCTATAGTTAGTGAGTCACAGACAGAATGTGACTCCAAGTCTAATGTTCTTTCAATTCCACTGTGCTTCATGATGATGAAGAAACTGTGGGTGGGGTGGGGTAAGGGAAGGTCCAGGACCACAGATAGTAGTGTCACAGCAACACTGCTGCTCTCATCCACATTCAGTTTCTCCCCTGTACTCACTCTTCCTATAACCTGTTTCTTTCCACCACACTTAGGCTGGTTTGATCCAAAGCTCCCTTCTCATTCCTTATCTGGTTCACTTTCAATCCCTTTGTGAAACTGCTATTGTTATCAGCTGCTATTTACTTTAAATGTTTCCAGTAGCTTGAGAGCATAATCTGCCTTCCAGGTGAATTTCATGAGTGAAGAGCACTGGATATCACTTATACTCTCTTCTTCCTCATACTCTTCAGGGAAATTCCCTTGGCTAGCCTGAAACTTCCTACTTCCCATCATACCTCTCTCAATATATACATATACATATATATATACGTACACATGTATATATTAGAATATATTTGTATATACACACACATGTATGTATGTATGTGTGTATGTGTATATTCCAATCCAAATTCACAGCTCCCAAAATCTATAGATTAAAAATGTCTGCTCTTAATCAACTGATTTCCCTGGAGCCTAATGATCCTTGGGTTGAATGATACAATTTAGTTCTCAAATCTGGAAAACCTAGGACCAGGTGCAAATTTGTCATGGCTGACAATGGAAAAAATTCTTCTTCAGCACACAGACATACGGAAGGAAAGAAATTGACCGACAAGCACTTGGTGATAGTAATGCCCATCAAGCAGTTGTGACTGCCAGGAAAAAGGATGACAACAGCAGTTCCCATTTATATGGCATTCTAAGGTTTGTGAAACTCTTTACATACATGATCTTATATTATATCAGTCTGTGGACTGATAAGTCCAAGCTGGCTGAGAAAGTATCATAGCATAAGCAAAAAAGCATGATATAAAAGAGTATACTTAGGTAGTGCTGCTGAGATCTATTTTTATCAGTTAGCACCCCTATCCAAGGCAACCAACAAGAATTTAGCTATATATTTCCTTTAGACCTAGAATACACCTGCAGTGAATTGTAGGTAGTACATGCTTCATCATCATTTGAATAAATATGAGTGAATGAACCAGCACAAGAAATGCCTCAGATGTTGGTGATTCTGACTTTTGCTGCCTTGGACTTAACGATAAAGTTTACTATATTCTATCAGCAGGGGCAGTGAAGTGGCTTAGTGGTTAAAGCACTGGACTTGGAATCAGGAAAATTCATCTTCATGAGTTCAAATCTGGCCTCAGACACTTAATAGCTCTGTGATCCTGGGCAAATCACTTAACTCTATCTCAGTTTCCTAATCTGTAAAATGAGAAGGAAATGACAAACTCCACTCCAGTATCTTTGCCAAGAAAACTCCAAATGGGGTTACAAAGAGTCAGATGTGACTGAACAACAAAACATTTTCTTGCTTATCTCTTTTAATTAGATCTATTTTTGCTTTTGCTTTGTCTGAGATCATAATTTGTATGCCTGCTTTTTTTTTTCAGCTGAAGAATAATAGATTCTGTTACATCCCCTTACCTTTACTCTTTCTGAAACTCTCTGCTCTAAGTGGATTTCTTGTAAACAACATATTGTACTATTCTGGTTTTTAATTCACTGCTATCCACTTCCATTTTATAGGTAAGTTTATCCCATTCCCATTCCAGTTATTATGACTTTCTCTATATTTCCCTTCATCTCATTTCCCCAATTTCTCTCTCTCTCTCTCTCTCCTTCAATCTGTCCATCTTCAAAAGTTTTTTGCTTCTGACTACTACCTCCCCAAATCTACCATCCTTCTATCATTCTCCCCTTATTTTATTCCTTTCCTCTCCTACTTCCATATAGGGTAGCATAGATTTATTTACCCAATTGAATGTGGATGTGAGGAGGTATTCACATTTTTGACTGCAAGGCAGGAGGAGGCAGGTGAGCAGATCATTGTGACTTATTATAATTACTGTAGTTTTCCAGAAATCATGTAATTGTATTCCACAGAATTAGAAAGAGGTTACACACTCTACAACTTTAAGGAGGAAATTACTCTTAAAATAGGCAATGTATGGGTATTGTTTTAGAAGAAACTGTTTACACAATCTTAGGACACTGGTCAAATATATAGGACAAGACTTTTGTCTCAGGAAATTAAGATATGCTTGCAAATAATTTTTGGATAAACAACTTTCAGACATAGAGGCTCACTCTCAATATGTTGTTGTTTTTGAAAAAGCCCTGGATTTAGAATCAGATGACATAGGGTCAGATCCAACCTTGGAGCTTACTACTTGTGTGACCTTTGAGGAAGTTATATCCTTTCTCTGACCTTCACTTTCCTTCTCTACAAAATGACTGGGTTAGACTGGCTGGTTTCTCTAAAATCTTACTTTGACTCTTATGATGCTATAACCTCTCCTGTCAAGGCTATTAATGTCTCATTCAAAAAAGAAAGATAACATGGACACAATTACATTGTTTGCATCAGTAAGAAAGTTTATTGAAATATATCAGTAAACAGGAACAGAATTTTTTATGAGTTTTCATTAAAGTTTTCAATGAAGTTTTCATTGAGAAATATTTTCTGGTAAAATTAAAAGGAATAGGAAAGAAACCATGAGAAACCTTTTATACACCTAATATTTAAGGAGAGAGAAGGTGTCCATGACCATTAGGAATGATGGAGATTTTCTTGATATGTTGTAGTCCAGAGAAAGAGGCCTCCATGTCACCACTGGTTAATAGAAGTGCTTCTTGGTCTCTGATTCCACTCTGGATGAAAGGACTCTCCCATCAGGGGCTACCTCCTCAACGATGGTCTTGATCAAATGGCTTCTATTAGAATCTGTAGGTGAAAAATGACTAATATTGGTATTTCTCCTCTGTAATGAAGAGTGCTCCTCTTCAATGAAGTTGAGGAGAGTTTAAGAGGCCCCCAAACCTGCACTTGAGCAAGGAAAATTAACAAGTAATAATGAGTGAAACCATTAACTGGAATAACTGGAACCTCCTATAATCAGAATTGCAAATTGCAGTTTGGTCCTTGAAGGAAATATTTGCCAACCAAAATATAGATACATGAAATACATTTCTAATCTGAAGGAAAACATGAAAAAAGAGCCTACCAACAATGGCCCCTTCTGAGTTTTATTTAAAATTTCAGTTTTGAATTATATTCAACCATGACATTATTCAAGGATCTGTGCTTTTGTTAGTGTGGGTCTTCTTTTTGCCAACGTAGGTCACAACCCTTTAGCATTCTCTAGATGGCCTTCTAGAGTTACCCTGACTAAAACAGTCCTCATCTTGTAGCCAACCTGAGAGGAGCTTTTCCTATCTTAGCTAGTTCTCAAACAACAGACCCATAGTTGGTCACTTGGCCTATATTAAAAATCTTGCTTCTAGAATCTTCCAGAGCTTTCACTGGACTGTTGTATTCTTTCAGAATGCAGAATCACCTCCATACTACAAGGAGGCATCCGAGAACTTTAGTGGATTCTATCATATTTTCAGATTTTTTTGACTTCAGAATGTTTTTTTTGTCTAAGAAAAATTCATTTTTTTGAGTGTGAAACAAAGTTCTGCCATTCTTTCTCTTTGTCTGTTTCTTTCATTGCTAATGTTCTAAGGAGATGTCACTTCAATTTGAGTGACTTCTAGTGAGAGCTAGCCCACGTGAAAACATAAAATGATATCTAAAGCCTATATTTTAGCTTCGCAATTATCATAAAAACAATTTCTTTCTGAAAATGGAAGGTCTCTTACTGTTTCTATGTTTCCACTCTTCTGAAGAATGAAAAGAAAAAAAAAACAGCCTCACCAGTAAAACTCATAAGAAATTAAAATGGATTCTGATTACCCCAGTTAGTTTCTGCTGACCTTGTTCCAGAGCCACTTTTAGACAGAGATTCTCCACCAGATCCAGTGCTTCCTCCTTGTCCTCCACTTGAACCTCCTCTGGAGCCAGAACTTTTGAATCCTCCACTGCCACCAGAGCTTCCTCCATATCCACCACTGGAGCTACTACCCCCATGACCACCTCCAGAGCTTCCGCCATATCCTCCTCCGGAACTTCCGCCATATCCTCCTCCGGAACTTCCGCCATATCCTCCGCCACCAGAGCTTCCTCCATATCCACCACCTCCAGATGAGCTACCAGAACATTACAAAGACAGGCAAATTTTAATGACTGGTTAACCATAAGCATTAGAAAATGTGTGTCCTTCTCCCAGATTTTATTAGACCATTAGGGAAACTATATAGATTGAGAAGAGATAGATGGCCAAGTGTGATGGTACATGCCCTTAGTCCTTCCTACTGGGGGAGACTGAGACTAGTACATCAGTTGAGTTTGGGCATTCTGAACTTCAGTAGGGTTAAAGCTGATTGGATATAATCACTAAATATGGCACCATATGGTGAACTCATATGGGAACAGAGGGCCATCAGGCTGCCTAAGGAGGAACTAATCATCCCAGGTGGGAAAAACAGAGCAAGTGAAAGCCCTCATCCCAGTCAGTATTGGGATTGAACCCATAAATGGTCACTGTACTTTCAGCCTGGGTGAGATAGGGAGAACCAGAAGAGAGAAAGAGAGAGGGAGACAGAGAGAGAGGGGAGAGAGACAGAGAGATGGAGACAGAGACAGACAGACACACACACACAGAATTTAAAGAACTTGAAAAGGTTTCTTCCTGGCCATGATGATTGTTCCTTGGCCACAATCAGGCAGGATGAAACCAACATTTCAGACAGAGCTAAGTATTCCTTCCCTAACATCTTTGCTTCTCAAAAAGTGGGAGAAGGTCCCCTACCTAGAAAATTAGTAGGCAGGAGAATTTCCAAAGTGGCATTTCTTTCACTCACCCTCCTTCCTCTAGCAGGCTGCGATAGGTCTGAATTTCATTCTCCAGGCGGATCTTGATGTCAAGGAGTACCTGGTATTCTGAATTCTGGCATTCTGTTTCAGCCCTGATCTGCTGTAACTGCTCTTCCAGAGCAGTGATCTGGGCCTGGATTTGTGACAACTGAACACAGTAACGACCTTCTGTCTCTGCCAAGGATGATTCCAGGGATTGTTTCTGAGAAGAAGAAAAGGAGCATGGTGTGAACTGACAACATCATTGATTAAATGGGATATAACAAAACTCTTTCTGACTAGAAAATTCATAGAGGAATGAAGAAATTGGATTTCAATTAGAAATATGTGACCTGGCCTAGTTTAGCTTTTCAGTAATTTCAGACCAATACCATTTATACTTTCAACCCTGATGTGGGGTCTTGGTTGTGTTTCAAAATCTTGATACTACCTACTTTACTCCTTTCTTTCAGGATACCCTAATGATGATATTCCATACTTTGGTGAATATTTGTCCTGAGATCACAAAGTTGTATTGGAAAGCTTAAAAATGAATGGGAAAACTTTGTATTTTACGGAAAAGTACACTTATGTGAGAAATGCATTCATCTATTTTGGAAACATAGAGCTAATGTTCAGAGATAATTGTTAACTTACCAGGGCCAGTTGTGACTGCAGTTCAATCTCCAAAGCCTGTAAGCTGCGTTTCAGTTCAGTGATCTCGGATTTGTGGCTGGACATTTGTTCAACATTGGTATCGATCTCTGTGGTCAGCTCCTTGCTCTAGGATCATAAAAGTAAAGGACAGGAGAGAGTGAAAAGAATTGTTAGAAGATGTCAAGCACCTTCATGGTCTTTATGATCAGAATTTTAGATTCAAATAAATTTTCACCTTTTCATTGAACCAGGCTTCAGCATCTTTACGGTTTTGTTCAGCCATTGTCTCGTATTCGGTTCTCATGCGGTTCAGGTATTCGGTCAGATCCACTCCCGGGGCAGCATTCATTTCCACATTCACATCACCAGTGGATACATTCTGAAGATCTTTCATTTCCTGTAGGGGAAAGAGAGCCCATAATGTGTTTTCATTTCTATAGTGAGAATTTAGGGGATTGGGGTGTGGCATAGTTGGATGGAACAGAATTGTATCTCACCTCCTCATGATTCTTCTTCAGGAAGGCCAGCTCCTCATTCAGGCTTTCAAGTTGCATCTCTAGGTCAGACTTGGTCAAGGTCAGATCATCCAGGACTCTGCGCAGACCATTAATATCAGCCTCCACACTTTGACGCAGGGTCACTTCATTTTCATACCTGAAAGAGACATTGTATAATCAGTAATATAACTCAGTCCATTTAATGAATATCATTTGGGCAGAGGGAAGGAAAGGGGAGCCTGAGAAAATGTAAAGTAACAGAATATAACATAATATAATAAAATATCATACCATAGTGTCCAGACCATACAATACACACTAATTAAATGCCTATTATATACAGAATATTTTTCTTGGTACTAGAAAAATTGTGCTAGTCTGAAAGAAGGACCAATTCTGTTACCAATAGAATTGTAGCCACTACTAACTGAGTAGTAATTTGATTGCTAATAGAATTCTTTTCATAGTCTGGTAACCAGTTGATTTCATATTTTATTCTAGCATGTTCATTCTATTTCACACACAAATGATGGTAACAGTTGAGTAAAAGCAACAAAGCCTAAAATGACTTAGAAGTTAGTTGCAAAATATTTCTGATCTCAAATATAATAAATCACATTGTTACCACTGAACACTTCCCTGATGATCTGGAAAATGTTGAACTTTGAATGATTTTTTTTTTTACTAGGCAGGATGTGCCATTTGGGGGACATTGGAAACTCATTTGGGTTTTGTTAAGCAATTACCCACACCAATTTCAGGAGCACATGCTTATTCCCTTTGCTTACTTCAGTCTGAAGTCATCAGCAGCCAGCCTGGCATTATCAATTTGCAGCAGCACATTAGCATTGTCGGTGCTTAGATTCAGGATCTGGTAGAGGAAAAATAATTTAGAAAGAGGTCAATGGATTTTTGAAAAAGGCTGTGCTTTTTAAGAACTGAATTTACCCATTGCCATCTCACAGAGTTCTATGGGTATACTTTTGTCCTTTAAGAATGACATATGCACTCACTTGACTCCCAAAGCTTGAATCTTTTAGGATTTCTGAAATCATGCTTTTTCTGACCAGACATTTATTCTTTTGACTTAGCCATTGAAATCCCTGATCTTTTCACACCATGTTATTATATATATATATATATGTATGTATATATGTATATATATATATATACACATAGTATGTATTCCTAAGTAATTATATTTAGAATTGATCCATCAGATCTGAATTTTAGATATCCTTGGAAGATATGAATTGCATCTCTCTTGTTTCCAACTGGGAGAATTCATACTTCTGGAAAATGTAAGAGAGAGCAAGTTTCTGTGAATTTGGGAAAATGTTTTATTTACCCCGATAGAACTAGCAAGGATTCCCCCCCCCCCATTTTTTCTCCATTTAGTTTTTCCTTTTGTAGTTTCTGTGTTTCATTTCTTTGATCATACTTCCTTTCTTTAGGAGTTCCTTAGAGGTCCAACAGCTTTCAGCAGTCTGTCATCCTTGTTGATCAATAATGGTTTACCATTGCATGTTGGCTAGAGATCACTTTCCCTCAACTCTTCTAATTTTGGATCATACTGAATTATTCCCAGGGCCAAGGATAAAATAACCAATAACAATTACCAGTCCCATGTTTCTTGATTTAAGATTTCTCTATCTCAATTTTTTTTTGGTGGGGGGGAGGAGACTGGGGCTAGATCTGTGATTTCTTTGCTCTAAGTAGCTACCAATGAGAAACTCCCTCTTATAATGTAGATCAGAACTTGCTCTGAAACTTAAGAGTCTCAAAGAGTTGCCTAGGGGTACTGGAAGAGGTTAAGAGACTTGTCTTGGGGCCATGTAACTACTAAGCATTAAAGGAAATTTGAACCTAGGTCTCCTGTCCTGAGACCAGCTATTGTTTTTTAAAATATAAGACTAAGAAATAAGCAAAGACTGGTTCAGAAGCAGTATAAATGATGTTTCTTACCTGATCCTTAAGTTCTTTGATTTGGTCATAATAACGAGAGTAGTCACGAGGTTCTCGCTGATTTGCATTGCCATGTTTCTCATACCACTCTTTAATTTTTTGCTCTAGCTCATAGTTAGACTCCTCCAGAGCTCGCACTTTGTGCAGGTAGGAGGCCAGGCGGTCATTGAGGTTCTGCATGGTGACCTTCTCATTGCCTGTGAGGAGGCCTCCATCACCTCCCCCAAAGCCTCCCCCAAGCACTCCACCAAAGCTTCCCCCACCAAAGCTTCCCCCACCATAGCTTCCCCCACCATAGCTTCCCCCACCAAAGCTTCCCCCACCAAAGCTTCCTCCACCAAAGCCACCACCACCACCGCCACAGCTTCCTCCACCAAAGCTACCACCACCAAAGCTGCTCCCAACATAGCTGCCACCACCAAAGCCTCCTCCAAAGCCCCTTAGTGATCCACTGCCAAAGCCCCCACCTCTTGAGCAGCTGCCATAGCTAGAGCCTCCACCTGAGCTAAATCCTCCACCAAGAGAGCTAACCCCATAGCCAGAGCCTCTACTGCTTGAGATTCTGATAGATGAACTTCCTCCTCCTCCTCCTCCTCCTCCTCCTCCACTGCGGGAGGAAGAGTAATGTTTGCTGGAACTGTATCTCTGGGACATAGTGATGCAGTAGAGGTTCAGCTCAAGCAATGCTTGCTATCCAGAGACTGTGGCAAGCCCTTATATACTGAGCTGGGAGGGTGTGTCTCATCTGCCGTCTTCTCACTTGGCTGGCTTCTTTTTGCCGATTTAGCATTATCATTACTAATAGCCAATCTGATACATCCTGGTTGTGTGTTTCGTCTTTAAAATAAATGGGACATTTATTATGTTGAAATAGAAGATGGGTGGAGCTCAGTAGAGACTTTTTTTCATTATTCTTTTTTATCTTTTGCAGAACATTGAGCAATTGGTAAAAAGTGATATTCTCAGCAAAAAGAAAATAAGGAATGCTAGTGATATGTATCTGGTGGTAAAAGTGTCAATTTCACATACACAAACACACACATACAATTTTCTTCTCCACAAAAAGGAAAAAAAAAACATGGCAGAAAGTACTTCAAGTGATAGCCTGAAAAAACTAATTTAAAAATTGTAATATATTGGAACAATTAATAAAGTGAGTGAGCATCAAAAAACCTGGTGCAGATGCCAAGGCTCTTTCATGAAGCTAAAGGGATTAATAAGTCCTTCAAATGAGTAACTCACAGTCCTCCAGAGCTATTATGTACACAGGATTCATAAGAGTCATAAATACCTAACTTAGTAAGTGCCTATATATTTCTCTCTAGAAAATCCTTTCTTCCAGAGAGAGAGAACTTATTGACATTTTGCCTAAAGATGGTGATGATTAATCTGTTTGGAAGAGGAGCCTTTAAATTGAAAGGATTTGTGCCATTTAGGAATTTTTTTTTAGTCTACTGAGCACATGAAGTCATACCATATTTTGTTTTGGCCTTTTAAGTCATCCCATCATCACTGAGGTTTTGGATTTTGTTAATCTCACAGTAGCAAAACCAAATAGTGTTGCATACGAGCTCAAAGTCGCAGAGGTTGGTATAGGTGACTTCTGAAGTCCTTCTGTCTCTTCCAGCTCTGAGGTTCTGAGATGGTGGGATTGTGTAATACTTCGTTCACGTTCATCTTCCATTCAATGAACCTTTATTAAGCATAATTTAGGTACCAGGCACCATGCCAGACATTGGGAATACCAAGACAAAAAGCCAATCATTACCTTTCCACAAGGACATTTGGCTTTTGGAGGAATATACGAGGGATACAGTGAATATAAGGGTGTTTTATGCACACATATACATATGTACATATATGCATATATACATGTATAAAACACATGTATATATATTTTGTAAAGTACAGTAAAGCACATATAGTAAAACAAAGTAAATATGTAGTAAAGTATAGTAAAGTGGATCTAAGGAATTAAACAAGGGAGAGAGTTTTAACTATTTGGGGTGAGCAGAAAGATTTCACAAAGGAGATGGGTCGAGCATTGAAGTCACCAAGCATTTATTAAATGTTTACTATGTGCTGGGTACTATGCTAAGTGGTGGGGATACAAAAAAGGCAAATGACAGACAGCCTCTGCTCTCATGGAGTTCCAGTCTAATGGAGGATGCAATGCTATGTCCAAACTTAATATAAACTGGAAAAATTGGAGATAATTAAGAGGAATGGCACCAGAATTGAGGGGGATTTGGAAAAGCATCTAATAGAAGGAAAGATTTCATTGAAAACTTGAATGAAGTAAGGGAGACCAGGAGAGGGAGATAAGAAAGGAGAGAATTCCAAGAGCCAGGGAAAATGCCTTGAGTTAGGAGGTAAATGTCTTTTGGCAGAACAGTCAGGAGACCAATGTCACTGAATCACATAATAGGTGGAAGGGAGCAAAATATAGGAAAACTGGAAAGGTAGAAGAGGTCCAGGAAGATTAAAATATTGGATGACAGGTGAGAATTTAAGTATTTTTCTTGAAAGAATTAATATTCCTGCAACTGCATCTGCATCATTGTCATTGTCATCATCATCATCATCATCATTGCTGGCATTTATATATCACTTTAAGGTTTCTAAAGTGCTTTAAATATATTAACTCATTTGATACTAACCATGATTAAGAAATGATTCTTGTCCCAATATACTTAACAGTAGCTTCCTGCGTTAAATTTTTTTTCCAATAAATATTCACATTTCCTTAGCTACTTATCATATGTGTGACTTGGGCAAGTTTCGTCAGTTTTCTGAAACTCAGTTTCATTATCTGTAAAACAGCGGCAATGATGTCTGAAGCCCTTCCCTCCTAAGATTCTTGTGAAGTCAAGATAAAACAATGTAGACATAGTGTAGGCAATATTTGCAAGATTGAAGTACTATGTGATAAGTGACTGAGATTATTATTATTATGGTTATCAATATTAATATTATTACTATGCCAGAGTTGGAGGCTTTCATTGTTCTAGGTCATTACATAGGCATGAGCTATAAGGTCAAGACCTATGATTTCACTGGTGTACAGAACTCTTCCAGGAGGAAGCTCCTCTATCAAAGCAGATCAGCAATTACAGTCTTGGAGAGCTGCCTAGACCACTGAGTTTATGCATGATCTGCCCCTGGGTCACATAGCCAGTGTGTGTCAGAGGTGGGATTTGAACCCTAACTGGTCCTGGTTTCAAGGCTGGCTCCCTCTCCACTCTGCCAGATGCCAGGACTCCCTCTCACTTCAGATCTGAAATAATAATGACAAAAGACAGCATTTATATAATGCTTTCAGGTTTGCAAAATACTGGACAAATTACTGTCTCATTTGATCCTCACAAAAGCCCTGGGAGGTTGATGCTATTGTTATGTCCATTTTATGGATGAGGAAACTGAGGCAAAAAGAGATTAAATGCCATAGCTAGTAAGTTTCTAAGTTAGGATTTGAACTTAGGTCTTTCTGACTCCAGGCTCTATCCGCTATGCCATCTAGCAGGCTAAGGTTATATAGTTCATAAATGGTGAATCTTGGACTCCCAGGCTTGTGCTCTTTCTCCCACACCAATCTGTGTACATATAATCACAATGACTGGCATTTATGTAACATTTAAGAGTTTGCAAACAACTTTACATATATGATTTCATTTGAACCTTGCTATGACTTTTGTGAGGGAGGTAATGGACCTGTTATCCCCATTTTATGGATGAGTAAATTGTGGCTGAGAAGTTATGTGATTTGCCTAGGGTCCCAAAGCTAGTTTTAGAGTTTAGAGGTGGGGTCTGATCCTGTAGCTTTCCTCAAGCTGCCCCCAGTCTGTTTGCTATGCTATCTCAGAGCAATCTCTGCACATTGCACGAGAACACTGGGGTTAGTCTGCCTGTCCCAAATTCCCCTCTCTGTGGAAAAACTTTGTTCCAAACTTTAAAAAAAAATCCCAACCAGGAAGTTCTTGGAAAGATCTTGAAAATCGAGTTTGGATATTTGGCATCTCTCTTCCATTACTAATTAGATTTTCATAATAAATTTACAGCTACTCAGTGCATTTCATGAGAACAACAGAAAGAGTTTCTGCAGGGAAGGAAGATTGGTTGCAAGCATTAACACAAAGTTTATTGTTCCTATGGGAGATCACTACCCAACATATTGCAGGTTCTTAAGCTTGTCAGTACATGCCTGTGGAAGAGGAGTAAACTAGAAAAAGAACACCTGGGATTGATCCTTCATGACAATAAGGAAGACCAAAGAAAGCCTGTGATAGGTTTGCAAAAAACCAAAATGGCACACAGAGTAGCGTGGGCAGGTTGAGAGAGGTCTCAAAGCTTTGAGACCGAAGGAGTGATGGAAAGAACCCAAACTTATTTGAGTTTCTGAAGGAATCTATGAGGCAAAGTGGATAGTGAGCTGGACCTGGAGTTAGGAAGACCTGAGTTCAAATCTTCCTTCCTAACTCTGTGATCGTGAGCAAGTCACTTGATTCCTATCTGCCTCAGATCAAGGGTAATAGCAGCACCTACCTCATAGGGTTGTTGTGAGGATCAAAAAAATTATAAATTGTTTTGCAAACCTCAAGGTGCTATGGAGATGCTAACTACTATATGATAGTATTTTGGACTCCTCTGTATTGATCACATTCTTTTATGTATTAAGGTCATTTGTATACATGCCTTATCCACTCCAATGACAAGAGAAGGGAATTCTATTTTATTTCATCTTTGCTTCCCATCACCTTAACAATGAATAATTAACCAGCAATTGTTGAATAGAAATGGATTACATCTAGTTAGGGAGATGAGACATACTGTATGTCTGAACACATAGCTAAGGAAATGAGTGGCTAGAAGTTCCAAAGAGAGAGGAACCATTTGGACTGGACTTGACAGGAAAGCTTTGTTAAGAAGGCAGAAGTCAATCTAGATCTTTCTTGAAGTGTGGATAGTACTTTTTTTTGATAGGTTGAGAGGTTTTGGGGGGATGGAGTGAGAGATATTCCAAGTAGAGGAAAAAAGATATGAAGAAGGACTTGAAAGTTTAGGAAGGGACACAAACAATCAGGGCAATTTTGTTACTACCTTGTTAAATATGAAAAACACTTTAAAAAGGTGTCTATAAGAGAACATCATTTCATATGCAATCCCATTTTGTGGATTTTTCTGTATATTGAGGACTTTATTGATGATTATTAAGTTCATAGTAAAAATATTTAATATTTTATTTTCCCCAATTACATGTAAAAACAATTTTTAACATTCAATTTTTTAAAATTTAAAATTCTCTCCCTCTCTTCCTCTTTGCCCCCCTCATTGAGAAGGCAAGCAATGTGCAGCCACACAAAACATTTCCATATTAATTATATTGTGAATGAAAACACAGACAAAAAACCCCAAGAAAAATAAAGTTAAAAAAAGTATGCTTCAATTTGCATTCAGACTCCATCATTTCTTTCTCTGGAGGTGAATAGCATTTTTCATCATAAGTCCATTGGAATTATCTTAGATCATCATATTGCTGATGATAGATAAGTCATTCACAGTTGATCATCAGTATAATATTGTTACTGTGTATAATGTTCTCTTAGTTGGCTCATTTCACTTTGCATCAGTATATGTAAGTCTTTCCAGGTTTTTTCTGAGAGCACCTTGCTTGTTGTTTCTTGTGACACAATAGTATTCCATTACAATCATATACCACAACTTGTTCAGCCTTTCCCCAATTGATGGGTATTCCCTCAATTTTCAGTTCTTTGCCTCCACAGAAAGAGCTGCTACAGATATTTTTGTACATATTAGTCTTTTTCCTTTTTGTTTTTTATCTTTTTAGGATACAGACCTAGTAGTGGTATTGCTTGGTCAAAGCATATGCATGATTTTATAGCCCTTTGGGCATAGTCCCAAATTGTTCTCCAAATTAGTTGAATCAGTTCACAATTCCACCAGCAGTGCATTAGCGTCTCAATTTTTCCACACTCCTTCCAACATTTGTCATTTTCCTTTTATGTTGTATTAGCCAATTTGATAGGTCTGGGGTGGTAGCTCAGAGTTGTTTTAATTTGCATATCTCTAATCAATAGTTATTTAGAGCATTTTTTCATATGACTATATATAGCTTCTAATACTTCATACAAAAACTACATGTTCATATCCTTTGACCATTTATCAGTAGAAGGATGGCTCTTATTTTTAAAAATTTGACTCAATTCTCTCTCTCTCTTTGTCTCTCTATATATATGAGAAATGAATCCTTTATCAGAGAAACTTGCTACACAATTTTCTTCACCATTATGATTTCTGTGTATTTCCCTCCATCCTGTTTCCCCCCTTTTTATCCTACTTTCTCTTTCTCCTTTCACCCTTTCCATCCTCAAAAGTGTTTTGCTTCTGACCATCACCTCCCTCAATCTGCCTTTCCTTCTATCAACGACCCTCTTCTCTTATCCCCTTCCCCACCTACTCTCCTGAAGGGTGAGATAGCTTTCTATACCTAACTGAATGTGTATGTTATTTCCTCTTTGAGACAATTCTCATGAAAGTAAGTCTCAAGTGTTGTCCACTACTCTTCCTCCATCTTCACCTCCATTTTAAAAGCTCTTTTGTGCCTTTTTTTATGAGAAATAATTTACCCCATTGTACCTTTCCCTTTCTCCCAGTGCATTTCTCTTTCTTACCCCTTAATCTTATTTTTTTAGATATCATCCCATCATATTCAACTCACACCTGCCCTCTGTTTATGCATACTCCTTCTCACTGCCCTAATAATGAGAAAGTTTTTAGGAGTTACAAGCATCATCTACCCATGTAAAAATGTAGAAATGTTTCCCATGTAAACTGTTTAAATTTATTGAATCCCTTATGATTCTCTTTCCTGTTTACCTTTTTTATGCTTCTCTTGAGTCTTGTATTTGAAAGTCAAATATTCTATTCAGCTTTTGTCTTTTCATCAGGAGTGCTTGAAAGTCCTCTATTTCATTGAATTTCTATTTTCCCTGAAGGATTATATTCAATTTTGCTGAGTAGGTGATTCTTGGTTGTAATCCTGGCTCCTTTGCCCTTGGGAATATCATATTCCAGGCCCTCATGTCCTTTAATGTAGAAACTGCTAAATCTTGTGTTATCATGACTGTGGCTCCATAGTATTTGAATTGTTTCTTTCTGGTTGCTTGCAATATTTTCTCCTTGACCTGGGAACTCTGGAATTTGGTTACAATATTCCTGGGAGTTCTCATTTTGGGATGTCTTTCAGGAAGCAATCCTCAACCCACAAATGCCAAAGACAACTTAGAAGGTCAGTAGGAAAGGTCTGTAGGACCTCAGTGAGAGAGGAGTAAGGTCTGGCCCCAGTCCCTCACAGCCCTGGGGTGGCTGCTGCTTCTGGAGCTCTTGGCCCACAGATGGAGGGGGGATCAAGTGGCTGATCAGAAGGGGATTATCTTTGCTGGTGCTGAAGCAGATTCTCTTGCTTTGCCCATGCTTAGATCTGGGTCACAGTTCTGGGTGGCGGTCCTGGAGCAAGGTGGATGCTGGTGTGGTGGAGTATGTGGTGGGGGTGGAAAGGGAATTCTCCTCATAGTTCCAAGGCAGAAAAGAGTGTTTGTGGTCACTCACAGACCACAGCACAGGCCAAGAAAGGAGTAAACACCTTGCTTTTGATCATACCACTTTGGAAGAACTGAAAATTTACAGGTCCCTAGAAGTATCTCTGAAAACCGCCTCTCAAAACCCCTGAAGCTTGGGACAGTACGTTCTCCACACTGGAAGCAGACCCCTACCTTAACAAAAGTTTATAACTCAAGTAATTGGCTGGGATCATGAACAAACAGTGCAAAAAAAGAATCTTACTTTGGTGACAAAGAAGATCAAAACATACAACCAGAAGAAGACAACAAAGTCAAAGCTCCTATATCCAAAGCCTCCAAGAAAAATATGAATTGATCCCAGGCCATGGAAGAGCTCAAAAAGAATTTTGAGAAGCAAGTAAGAGAATTAGAGGAAAAACTGGGAAGGAGAAATTATCAGGTAAAACTGCCCTGATATTCTAGAACCAGAGTGTAAAATAGAAATTGAAAGAATCTACTCATCACCTCCTGAAAGACATCCCAAAATGAGAACTCCCAGGAGTATTGTAACCAAATTCCAGAGTTCCCAAGTCAAGGAGAAAACTGCCACAGCTGCCTGTGATTCGGTCCCCTGAGGCCTGCTCCAGGTTCACTGAGGCCTAGCTGGTCTTTGCCTGTGGAGCCCACACTGAACTGTGCTTCTCTCCTACGCTGGCACATCAGACTTTTCTTGCCAACCTTTCAGGTTGTCTTGGGCTGGAAATTTGTTTCACTCTGTCTTTTTGTGGGTTCTGCTGCTCAAGAATTTGTTTAGAACCATTTTTATAGGTATTTGGAGGGTTTGGGAGAGAGCTCAGGCAAGTCACTGCTTTTACTCTCTACGGAGTCATCTTGGCTCCACCCCGATAATTTCTTGAAAGATGATGTTTAGGCTCTTCTATTGATCATGGCTTTTAAGTAGCCCAATAGTTCTTAAATGATCTCTCCTTGATCTATTTTCCAGATTAGTTGTTTTTCCAATGAGATACTTAACATTTTCTTATATATTTTTTCCATTCTTTTTATTTTATTTTATTGTTTCTTGATGTCTTATGGAGTCATTAGCTTCCACTTAATCAATTATCATTTTTAAGAAATTACTTTCTTCAGTGAGCTTTTGTACCTCTTTTTCTATTTGGCCAATTCTACTATTTAAGGAGTTGTTTTCCTCAGTGAATTTTTGTACTTCTTTTTCCATTTGGCCAATTCTGCTTCTTAATGAGTTTTTTTTCTTCAGTTAATTTTTGTACATCTTTTTCCATTAGCCAATTCTAATTTTTAAGGAGTTCTTCTCTTTGGTGGATTTTGGTCCTCTTTTATCATTTGGCTTATTCTGTTTTTTTTAAAGGTGCTATTTTCTTCAGTATTTTTTGTGCCTCCTTTACAAAACAATTGACTCTTTTTTCCCCATCATTTTCTTGCATCATTCTTATTTCTTTTTCCAATTTTCTCTCTACCTCTCTTATTTAATTTTTAAATACCTTTTAGAGCTCTTTCTGGAATTCTTTTTGGGCCTAAGGCCAATTCATATTTTTCTTTGAGGCTTTGGATGTAACAGTTTTGACTTTGTTTTCTTCTGAGTTCGTGTTTTGATCTTCCCTGTCATCATAGTGTAACTTTCTATGGTCAGGTTCTTTTTTTGTCATTGCTCATGTTTCCAGCCTCTTTCTTGACTTTTAACTTTATATGTTAATGTTGGGCTCTGTTGCCAGGATGAAGGGGGAACAGTCCCAGGTTTCAGGTTTTTTCAGAGCTAGTTCTGGGATCTGTAAGTTTTCGATTCTTCCAAGGTAGTATGATCTAAGGGGAGGTGTGTTTACTTTTCTCCTGGCCTATGCTCTAGTCTGTGAGCAATCAAAAGGTTTTTTCCACCCTAAAACTGTGACTATGGTCCCCTACTCTCATGTGGCCACAAGCTCTGGTGTGTTACTGCTTGCCTTTCTTTCCCTGGTACTGCAACTATGACTGTGACCTGGAGCCATGTATGGGCAATGCAACAGAGTCCAGCACACAGTGCAAGCAAAAGGGCCCTTATAATCTTCTTCTGGCTGATTGTCCAATCCCCTTACTCTCTGTGGGCTGAGAATTCTGGAAGCTGCTGGTGCTGCTGATGAATCAGTCACATCTAATGTCTGCTCCTTGTTTGCTGGGGTGGGGCCTGTGCTGACACAGCCTGCACTGGACTCTGCTCCATTCTCACCTGGGTGCAACAGATCTTTCCTGCTGACCTTCTGAATTGTCTTGGGCTGGAAATTTGTTTCATCCTGTCTTTTTGTGGGTTCTGCTGCTCCAGAATTCATATTGAGGCATTATTTAGAGTTGTTTAGAAGGGTATTTGGGAGAGTTCCTGTGAACTGTCTACCATTGAAGAGAAAATATTTTAAATGAATTAATTAATTAATTAATTAATTAACAATAAAGCCATCATGCCTAACCCTCTCATGACACAACTGAAGCACGTAAAGGTTAAGTGACTTGCCAGGGTCCCAGAGTTAGCAAGTGCTGAAGGCAGGATTTGAACTCAGATTTTGACTTTAAGCCTACAACCCTGTCCACTGTGCCACCTTTTTGACTTAATGCAAGCAACTGTGGCCTTCCTTTCTTCTACCTCCTTCCTTTTTCTCACAGGAAGAGTAAGGGTTAATGCTACAGAAAGCATTTTGCACTTCCCCAAAGGCCTCATTAAATTAATATTAAAATAAAACACTTCCCCAAAGGTCTAATTAAATTAATAGTAAAATAAAACACAAGTGATCAAATTCACTTGTGCTTCCATTGATTAGGAATTGACTGTACATAGAGCAAGATTTAAAAAACCTGCAACACATAATTGAATTTTCTTTCCCCAACTGGTTTTCCTCAGGACCAAAAATGTTGCTGATGAAAAATAGAGTGACTTGGAAACATTATTATCTATGATTAAAAAAAAAATTTCTTGACCTTGCAGAGTTAGGTTTAGATCCTAGGTCTGGGCCAGGTCTAGAATCTGGGTTTCTGATGTCCATTTCTCAAAATTCTAGACCCTGAGTCAGTAGAAGTTCTCAGCTCTAGATTGTGTTCAGTTCTAGAAAGGTTGTTAAAAATAACAAATGACAGTTATTAGTCACCATACATAACTGCAGTGGTTAAGATGTGGCATTGTAAGCCTAGACTACATTACCCATCCAAGTGGCTCATTAGGTTGCATCAGATTTTTACTTTATGTGGTTATATCACTTTAGGGAATATAATTTAATTAAGTCACAGTGCCATTCAATTCTCAAATAAGAGAAAAACTTCAGAAAGTTATTGGCAGACTTGAACTGATTCAGCAATCTTGGTAAGATAGCTCCTCACAAAGTTAGGCCAAGGAGAAACCAGTGGCCACCTCCACCAGACCTATGCCCTGACCTGCCTTCAGAGACCCAGTGTGGAAAGAATACCATAGCCTCACCTTCAGCTGCCACCACTACCAGTCCAGTGCTAAGGAAACTTGAGTATCAGGTCAATTTTGCTGAAATAAGATTTGTTTCTGAGGCAGGAAGGTGGTGTAGTGGGATGAATGATGGGCTTGGGTTAATAGTACAAAAAAGGTTATAAAACCTTGCTCTAGGTAGATCCAAAGGTTGGTTGGCAATACGATGTGGTCTCTCTGTTAGGAAGTTTTACTTCCCTGGCTTTTGTTGTGACGAGGGAGGGTTCTATAGGGAAGGAGGATATCATTGGAAAATATCCACAGCAAAATATACAAAAAACAAACCCTAATGGCATCAATAATTTGTTTTTAAAGAAATCTGTCTGGGATAAAGAGAAGAGAAAATAAGCAGGGAAAACTGAAGATAAGAGAAAAGTGGAGAGGAGAGATATATCACATGATACATTTTTAGGCAGGGTCTAGTATATGGGTAAGCTAAATTTGGATATGAGGATTGGTAGAAAGAACTGAGTATGTTTACCCAGCAGAAAAAAAGGTCTTAAGAGGGGTAGGATAGATACTTCAAATATTCCTTCTTCTAGAAGGAATATGTTTATCCAGCAGAACACAGGACTTAGAAAGGCTGCAATAGATAGAGTTTTGACTAGTTGCTAGAAATAGACTGAACAGAATGATAGGTGGCATTCATTAGTCAAAAATTCTTCCAATTGCCTAGGTGCAGCAGATTTCTTTTGCTATTTGTTTACTTTCCTTGTTATTTGTATTGTTTTGTGTCTTAATTAAATGCTTTTGATTCAGAATTTATTTCTTTTTTATGGCTTGCCAGTTGTATATTGGTAGGGAATTCAGGCCATGAGTTATGTAGCATAGGTGAGATTTGAACCCAGATTCTCTGACCCCAGAGCCAGAGTGCTTTCTAATTTACCCCACATTTTACTATAGGTACATAGAGTCCTTTCTTCCTTCAGAGGAGGAGTCCTACAAGGTAGCTATTTTTTTAGCATGGTAACTATGGCTAAATTCAAAGAGTAGTCATTAATAGAAGGTGGCTAAAGCAGGTGCTGTGGAATGCTTAGAGTTTGGTCAGACAACGAAGATGCCAAAGTCATCTACTGCATCCTGGTCCATTGCCAGTTGTCTTGACTTTTGTCCTGCCCCTGGACTTTGATGACTCAGGAAGAAAGTAAGGTTGAAGATTTTGTGCAATTTTGCCTTGCTTAAATCCAATTCACTCACAAGTCAAGCTATCACTGGTGATGTCATTGGTCCTCTTTGAAAAACAGCACACACAGACACAGACACACACATACAGACACACACACACACACACACACACACCAAACAGATACAATGATCATGAGAATGCTTTGGAAGTTGATTTGAGAGCTTGTCATTTGGAGGAACATTAGAAGTTACACACAATGGGTTACTCATGTCATCTATGTCTGTTACTGTCCCTCACTCTTCAATAGTTTGTGGTAAATTTCAATCTCATTCACTAGAGTTGTTCATGTTTAGCCTTCTGGCACTGGGTTTCATTTTGGATTTGTTGAACCCAGACTTCCAGATGACTAATTATCACTTTTATTTGTGAAAATTGGACACCGTAGTTACCTTCTGTCTCTGCTAAACTAGCTTCAAGCTTTTTTTTTCTGATGGAACCATGACAAAAGATTTTATATTTTAGTTGTGAGGTGGGAAAACAAAATAGAACAAATGCTAAAATACTCCCACACAGTGAAGTTAATCTTTTCAAAGGCATTTAAGGAGTGTGTATATGCAAATATAGACTTCACATATTCATTTATATGAGAGGCAGTGTGGTATAAATGCAAACAGAGCTGGCCTCACTGTTGGAAGCAATTGAGTTTAAGTGCTATCCCTGACACACACCAACTGTGTGACCCTGGGCAAGTCACAACCTCTCAGCGGCCCAAGCAATTCTCTAATATTCTAAGTTACAGACTGCAGTGTTAGAGGAAGTTTCCACGCTGGAAGTTCCTATGCCAATGAGACCACAGGTCCCATTTAAAAGTGTGTCTGTGTGTGTCTGCAGCATCCATTACTTTCCTTAAGTAGCTTATATATCTCTCTTAATAGTCTTGAACAGAGTGCATATCTTCATGCTAATACAGGCTAGTTTAAACCTGAAGATGAATTAAGAAAATTGCAACCAACCAAGTCACT
The DNA here is from genome assembly GCF_900497805.2 of Vombatus ursinus. Taxonomy (NCBI): domain Eukaryota; kingdom Metazoa; phylum Chordata; class Mammalia; order Diprotodontia; family Vombatidae; genus Vombatus; species Vombatus ursinus. The sequence continues at coordinate 491,132 of NW_020954579.1, read as the reverse complement.
TCCACATAAAGGAAGTCTTCTGGCCTCTGTCTCTCCCGCCAAAAAAACAAACAAACAAAACTGGCTTCAACCTACTTATTCAGCCTGATTTCACATTCTCTACATTTCATCCAAACTGGAGACTGATAGTTGGCTTCTGCATTTGCCATACTGGCTCCTATCTCTATGTATTCATTCAAGATAATCTCTCAAACCTGGGATGAACTCCAGCTGTCAAAATTCTGTTCTTCTTTCAAAACTTCTCTTAGGCACCATGTCCTCCAAGAAGGCCTCATTGATCCCTCCAAAAAATGTTCCTTAAATTGTCTTAGGATGCTCTGTATTTCTCCAATAGTATAATCATAAGACCCTGTGCCCCACTGTTCTGTGCATAGGTCATATCCTTCCAATAAAATATAGCTTCATTAGGGGCAGGACCTGAGAATTTTTTTATCTTTAGGTCCCTAGTGACCAGCACAATGACTTGTTTGTAGTAGATATTTAATGTGTAGCTGTTCAATTAAATTGAAAATGTTTAAAAATTATTGGATTGCAAGCTTATTTAGGACATGAGCTATGCCCTGCTTTTTCTATCTCTTCTTGCATGTAGCAGGTACTTGACTAATTACCATTCCGTGAGCGAGTGGGTGAATGAATCTGTTGTCAAATCTTGTCTTTTCTACCTTTACAACCTCAGACAGCTACCATCTCCCTGGTCCAAGCCTTCGTTACCTCTCACCTAGACTATTTTCGATAGCCTTCTAATTAGTGTCTCTGCCTTAGGTTCTTCTGTACTCCAAATCATCCTCCACTCCGCTACCAAAGTGATTTTTCCTAAAGTGTAGGTCTTACCATGTCAACTACCTACTCAATAATTGTCAATGGCTCCCAATCACCTCCAGGATCAGCTATAAAGTCCAGTATTTGGCATTCACAACCTGGCTCCCTCCTGTCTTTTCAGTCTTTTTTACACTCTATCTATACATTCTATGATTTAGCTACACTGGCCACCCACTGTTGCTGGCACTTTTTGCTTTTGCTCTAGCATCTTCTACACCTGGAATACTCTGCCCCAAACCTACACTCTTAATTCCTCAACCTTCCTTTATGACTCAGCTTGAACCCTATCTTCTACAGAAGGTTTATCTGAGGCTCCTGAGCTTCCTCCTTCCCTCTGAGATTTGTTGTTGTTGTTCAGTCATGTCCAACACCTCATGACCCATTTAGGGTTTTCTTGACAAAGTTACTGGGAATGGTTTGCCATTTTATAGATCAGGAAACTGAGGCAAACAGCATTAAATGACTTATTTGCTCTGGGTCACACAGCTAGTCTGAGGCCAATTTGAATTTAGGGAGATGAGCCTTCCTGACTCCAAGCCCAGTACTCTATCCACTGCACCACCTAGCTGCCCATCCTTCTGAGATGACCTCCCATTTATTCTGTATATACCATGTGTGTACATACATTGTCTCCCCCATTAGAATGGGAGCTCTTTGGGGGCAGGGACTATTTTTTTTTACCTTTCTTTCTCTCCCCATTGCTTATCACTGTGCATGGAACATATTAAGTGCCAGTAAATGTTTATTGACTGAATATACAGCAGCTTTCCTCCCAGAGACTATTGGGACTGAAGCTCAAATTCCAAGATCTGAAGAGTACGACTCAGTTCAGCAGTCTTGCTCTTGTTAATGTCTGGTGGGTATCTGCCCATTCAGCTCTTTGCTCTGACATAACAAAATGAAATAAAGGGATGGATAAGATGAATATTTCCAGTTTCACGGGTTCTCCTAAACTCAGGTGATTTTTTTTGGGGGGGAAGGGGTGTAATCTTTCATCTTTTTATTAAAATAGGTTTCAGTATCCTTGTGATTCTGTTCAGTGAGGGCCTCATAAATTTTTCTCATCTCAGTCAACAAAGTAGGCAGGTCAATTCCAGGAGGGACACTGAACTTTACATTCACTTCTCCCTGAGTCACCTTATCACTTTTTAACTTCCTGATTCAGAGAACAAGGCAATTTAAAAAATTATAACATTCCAGAGAGAAGCTCTCATATGCCTGTTAATAAACTTTGCTTGAAATACAGGTTAAAATGTATTTCACAAAAAGGACAAACATTTTAAAAAATGACAATGTAAAGAAATACTCTAATCAGATGTGTTATAATAATAACATATATTACAATAATATATATGTTATAATATATAATATATGCATAATACTATATATGATACATATGTCATAGTAATATATAATAGATATATTGTGATAAAAGTAATGATAACATTAATAGCAATAATGCACTTTAATGTGTTCAAAGCACTTCCCTCACAACAATCTTGGGGGGAATTTTGGAGACGACCTGTGATTTGATAGGGAACTCCCAGAGAGGAAATTCCCTTCATCAATGCAGATTGGCACCTGTTTTGCAACTTATAATATTAGAGATATTACTCAGGGCACTGAAAAGTTAAGTTACTTGTTCAAGGTCACACAACCAGAATGTGCCAAAGGTGAGACTACCTGTATCATCTCCATATCACAAAGGAGGAAACTGAGGATCAAAGAGATGTCATGACACAGAGGAAACAACATTGACTCCGGAGTTTGAGGGACTAAGTTCAAATCCCACTTCTGAATCTTATTATCTGGATGATATTGGTCAGGTCAATGAATTTCCCTGGGCCTCAGTTTCCTCCTCTGTAAGACAAGGGAATTGGATTAAGTGGTCTCTGAGAGCCTTTCCAGCTCTAATGCCTATGATTTCCCCTTAGCTTCAAAGGATTCTTGTTCTCATCCACCCATTTTGCCTGGGGAAGTCTTCACATGCTTGGGGTGTGTGTGTGTGTGTGTGTGTGTGTGTGTGTGTGTGTATGTATTAATATATACACACACATATGTGTACATATATATACATATACGTAGACATACATATATCTCTCAATATATCTATATCTATATATGTGTTATACATATATATGTGTATATATAAATATACATATACATACATATATACATATATCTATACCTCCCCCTTCTCAGCAGTCTACTTAAGAGCACAGTCTTCTGCTCAAAACAACAGAAGAGCTTAGCTTGTTATTTTGGATGCTGCAAGTGAACCTTGGTGTTCAGTGTTACATATCTTTTTTCTACCGCTTGACTTAAGGGCAGACACCATGTCTTATATTTTAAGTGCCTAGCACAAGCCCTTGTTAATAAGGAGTGTTTAAGAACCATTGGCTCACTGATATTCCCTTGCATTTGATACTATTCTTTTGTCTCACATTTTTCCTTGAAATCTTCAGTGTGCTCCACTTTGATGAACTTTGCTTGCTCTGGATAGGGTCCAATGAGCTTCTTTTACTCAAAGTTATGCAGTCACTTCAGTGAGATTTTCATTCTCATTTACCTGTTAGAAGAAAAAGAAAGTCAAATGCAAATATTTAATGCCTCGCTACTATGGGTAAAGTCTACTGTTAGATGCTATGGGTCAGTCAGTCAACAAACATTTACTAAGGACCCACTATATGCCAGGTACTGTGCTAAGCATTGGGGATTTAGTGAAAGGCAAAAGTTAGCCCCTGACCTCACGGAGCTCTCAGTCTAATGGAGGAGACAACATGCAAACTACTATGTACATCCAAATTATAGGCAGGCGTGCTGAAATTGTATCTTGTTATAGTCCCCATAACCACTCCACCAGTTAATATAGTAAGTAAGTATGTAAGTAGCCAATGTAAGGTAACAATATTTAGGGAATAGGAATGAAGAAAGTAAGGTAGACCATAGAAGTCACTGACCAAAATTGCCTCCTAAATTAATTAAAGCTACAGCCAGAGATTCTGTGCTCAATTAAGAAAAGCCAGCTAGGTCCCAATAAATGGCCCTCTTTCTGCAGGCTCCAGATAAGTTCCAGTAAAAAACAGAAAAACATTATGTTGGTGAGGCAACCCTAAAGTGGTCTTGATAACTTTTATATGACATTGATGTGCTAATGAGTCAACCCGAAGGTGGTCTAGATAATGCTTAAGCCATAACTCCTCCCCTCTAGAACCCTGTAAGAATGAGATCCCCAAACCCTGACCCTTGAGCATTCCTCCAACTGCTATGGACCCATGCTGCCTGCCTGCTCCCAATTCTGATCTGCAATTACATAAGTGACTCTATGTGCCTCTTTCCCTCCCCCTTCATCTGCCTTTCTTCTCACCCCATTCCCCATGCCATTCCTGTGTTGTCTGACTCTATCCTCTCTATACCTTATTAAAGTGTAATTGATCAATTATTCCCCGCTTGCTGCTAGGCTGATCTTTTCTGCTGAGTATCCAAACAGTTAAGTTTATTTGCCTTCACCCAACTGGGAATCCCTTTTAGTCTTTTCCCTTAAGGCTAAGTCAGATACCTGAGCTAGGACTGAATTTATCATCAGCCACACCTACCGTGGGTGAGAATGGTATCATGAACCCACTGGTAGAAAACAAGGGCTGGCAAAGGAAATCCATACTCTTCTGGATAGAGACTTTTCCTCGTGTTTGGGCTTAATAGAACAGGATAAATAGGAAATAATGAACAGAGATAAGGCAATAGAATTAAAGGGGATCAGATGAAACTCTGAAGATATTTTTTGGACTCTGTCTTTGTCCCCCCCCCAAAAAAAGACATTTCACAGAACCACAGAATTGAAAAGCCAGAAAGGATGTCAGAGCCCACCAAGACCTACCAGACCTAACCAAGAATCCCCTCTCCAATGTTGACCAACAAGTGGCCATTTGACTTTTCAAGACCTCCAGTAATGGAGAACTCATTCTCTGCTGAGCCAGCCCCTTCCACTTTTGGATAGCTCTAATTGTTGGGAAGGTTTTCCTTACATTAGGGTTACCTTGTGGAGAATTAAAATATCATTTCGGTTTCACATCGATGAACCAATTGCTTGGGCTAATTATTGGGAAACAGGCAAGTTGAGAAATAAGGAATTTAAGGAGTGATTTAGATCAGAGTTGTCAAACAAGCTGCCAGCTTGACTCATATAGCCAGTGACACTCCTGAGTGCAGCATGAACCAGATTCAAATATAATTGCAAAATATTTAACAAAATAAATAAAATACAATTAAACAAAGATGATGTTAATATGTCATTTTCTAAGCCAATATGCACCTGCAAGTATCCTTATGTATATAGTGGCCCCCATTTTTATTTGAGTTTTACACCACTGATTTAGAAGATTAGAATAGATAGTAAGTCAGTGATCCAATAAGCATTTATTAAACACTGTGTGTCAGCCACCGTGCTAAGATCCGAAGTTGCAAAGAAAAGCAAAAACCAGGTCCCTGCCTTCAAGGAGCTTAAAAAAAGAGTTGTGGCTGTGGTGTCATGGAAAGAACACTAGGCTTAGGGTCAGAGCTCCCAGGTTAAAGTTAGTTCTGCCTCTCACTAATGATGTGACATTTGTTAGCTCACTTTATTTCTCTGAGTCAGTTTCTTCACTTGCAAAATGAGATTAGTCATAATTACTCTGTCTACATTACAGAGTTATTATGAGGGTCAAATGAGATAGCATGTGAAAAAGACTTTCTGTGCCTTAAAATACCATATAAATATTAACTCTTGTAGGGATAGGGACTGGACTTGTGGTTTCATTGTTAAAGGGAGCTCCCAGGTGAGGAAAGACCCTCTACTAATGTTGGTTAGCCTCCTGCCTTCCCTTGCCTCTTTCAATTCCTAGCTAAAATTCCACCTTCTGCAAGAAGCCATTCTCAATTCAACTTAATCCTAGGGCCTCCATTTTGTTGATTATTGCCAATAGTCGTGTCTGAAGCTTGTTCAAACATAGCTGTTTGCAAGTGTCTCCTTCATTAGACTGTGAGCTTCTCAAGAGTTAAGGACTGACTGCCTTTTGTCTTTCTTTGTATTCTCAGGCTTAGTTTAGTGCCTGGCACATAGCAGGTGCTTAATATATATTTATTGACTTATTGACTACCTAACACCTTTGCTGCAATTTACATTCTTGGAGAGTTACCCAGTCTCACACAGCTAATGTGTCTGAGAGAACCCAGGTCCTCCTGGCTACAAGGATAGTTCTGTACCCACTAGGCCAGGCTGCCCATTATAGTGCCTATAGTGATAATAATTTCAATAAGATGATAATAATAATAATAATGATAGTAATAAATATATTATAGTAGCATAGCTGGGTAGGTTGGTAACTAGCAAAGCCATTCAGAGGAAAGATGTAAGAAAAAGACGAAGATGGAGTTCTATTTTGGCAGATATCATTTTGGTTTTATACAATGAAGTTATTTCTAGACAAATTGCACTAATAATAAATTTAATTTTCAGGAGAAAATCTATCAATAGGTGCTTGCATACATTCCTGCCTTTTGGGCAAATAATCTATTTAATGAAATTGTCCAGAGCTGAGATATAAGGAAGAATCCTTAAAACTGCAAAGTTTTTAAGCTCCATAGTTCACAGACTCACAGAATTGAACTGGAAGGGATCTTAGAGGCTGGCCAGTCCAATCCATGCCTGAATAAGAATCCCCTCTGTAAAATCTCTGACAAGTTGTCATCTCATTGAACTTCCTCTTGATGGCTACCAGTGATGAGAAGCTCACTGCCTACATAGCCACTTCTCACTTCCCACTTATCGATAAGATAAAGAGTTTTTCCATAGACTGAGCCAAAATCTGTCTCTTTGCCACTTCTGTCTGTCACTCCTGTGAGAGTCAAGTAGAACAAGAGTAATCCCTTTTCCATAGGACAGTCCTTAAAATACTTGAAGACAACCATCAATTTGTTTTTTCTAATTCGTTTCTTTTCTAGACTTTTTTGTTGTTCAGTCATGTCTGACCCTTTGTGATCCCATTTGGGGTATTCTTGGCAAAGATACTATAGTGTTTTGCCATTTTCTACTCTAGCTCACTTTACAGGTGAGGAAACTGAGGCAAACAGGGTTAAGTGACTTGTCCAGGGTCATATGGCTAGTAAGTGTCTGAGGACAGATTTGAGCTCAGGAAGATGAGTCTTCCTGACTCCAGGCCTGGTGCTCTATCCATTGCACCATGTAGTTGCCCCTGGAATTTTTTAGGCTTTTTGTAATTTTTATCTGTATAGATTTTTTTTAAATAGAATGTTCCTTAGTCCTTGGCCTTAAGGTTGGTAGAGATGTGATCAAAAGAAATGTGATCCTGTTCAACTCAGAATATAGATTGTCCACTGCTGCTTAATGACAACTATTTCTCTGGAGAATAATGTGGAAAGCAGCAGCATGTCATGACCCTAGACCATGCCTCCTTGCCAGCTTCAGAACTCTCTTTGATCCTGGTACTTACTGACTTTTGTTTCTGTTCTGTTCACTAGCATCACCTTCTCAGGAAATCTTCTCAGTTCCTATTATTCAGGTCACTGACTCTGACTCTGGATGTTCACTTTCATAGCTGTCCATTTGGGCATGCGGCTTTTCTTGCTTCCCAGCTTTGTTTCAGGCTTTGTTATCACTTGCCAGAGTCCTCAGACTACAACTTGGAAAGTCCTCAGTCTCAGCCCATGGTGTGTCCCACCCCAGGCCCTGCCCAAGGGCGAGGTTGGGAGGATCAGTACATCAATTATTAAGAGCCTGTCATGGCTTTGTGAATTACCATATCATTTTCTTAACTGAAATATGATCATTCACCAAGATTTACTCCTCTTTGGGCATTTTGCCATTTTGCATGATTGAGATCTTCACTGTTGGCTACATGTTATCTGATAGCATCAACCCATCAGTCTAAGCACTAATAAGGAAGAAATATTCTGTAGTTTAAAAAAATGCTCTCACACACATATCCTCGTATATATGCTAAGGCTATTTACTAGTCTCAAAGAACCTGTAAAATGCTACCAAGCATCTTTCAGTCTGTCTCTTTTGCTGACTCCTTACCTTCAACCCATCATCTAACCACAAATGTCCTTCAAGTATTGGTCTTTGGTTCCCTTCTATCTATATACTTTCTTTCTTGATCTCTTTCAGTCCCACGGCCTTAATTATCACCTCTATGTTGATGACCTCCAAATCTATATCTCCACTCTCAGCTTTACCCAATCACTCCCCTAAAACTTGTCTCATATTTCTAGCTATTTGCTAGAAACCTCCATCTTAATGTCCTGTTACCACATCAAACATGTCCAAAACTGAACTCACCTTCTCCTCAAACCTTCTCCCCTCCTTCCACACTACTTGTAGCTTTCTGTTGATGGTACCACCATTTTCTCAAGTACCCAGAATTGCAATCTTGTAGTCATCTTTCCTTCTCCCTTCTCCCTCCCACCTGTCCTACTCCCTCCAGCCAATTAGTTGCCAAGTCTTACCAATTCTACTTCAATATAGATATGTATATATGTATGCATATGCATGTACATACATATAGCCATGGGAACAGAAAAAAACAAACAAACCTTAGAAATCATCTAGGACAATCTTCTCACTTTACAGAGCAATCAAAAATAAAACATTTATTAAGCCTAGTATGTGTCCAATGAGAAGACTGAGTGAGTCCCAGAGGAATGATCTAAGTTGCCTGGCTAATAAGTTACCCTGGCTTTGTACCTGGCTGGTTTGACTCCAGACTCATTTTCCTTCCACTGTGCCACAGTCAGTTAGTTGTGTAGCTGCTGCCTTCCTTCCACTCTCTTTTTAACCTCATCTTTTCTTGTTCATCTTAGAATCTCATTTCCCATCCTGACTATTATAACAGACTTCTAAATGGCTTTCCAGTCTCCAGTCTTCTCTAATTCATCCTTCACACAACTGGTTAAGTAGTCTTCCTAATGTAGGAGAGAAAGAAGGAAGGAAGGACTAAGCATTTATTAAATGCCTACTGTGTACAAGTCACTGCGTTAAATGCTTTACACATATTTTATCATTTGATCCTCATGACAACCCTGGGTCTGTGTATGTGTTTAATCATGTCTGACTCTTTGTGACCTCATTTGGGGTTTTCTTGGCAGAGATACTAGAGTAGTTTGCCATTTTCTTCTTCAGCTCATTTTACAGATGAGGAAACTGAGGCAAACAGAGTTAAGTGATTTGTGCCCAGGGTTAAACAGCTAATAATAGTCCGAGGCCAGATTTGAACTCAGGAAGATGAGTCTCGTAGACTCCAGGCCCAGTGCTCTATCCATTCCACCACCTAGCTACCCCTACAACTCTGGGAAGTAAGTCCTATTATCATCCCCATTTTGCAGTTGAGCAAAGTGAGGTAAAAGAAATTAAATGACTTGTTCAGGGTCACATAGCTAGTAGGTCTGAGGCCGGATTTGAATTCAGTTCTTCCTAACTTCAGGGCAGTTAGGTGGCACAGTGGATACAATGCCAGGTCTCAAGTCAAGAAGGCTGATATTGAGCCCAAATTGACCTTTTTTTTTTAAACAACTTTTAGTCATTGCTTCTAGTTCTGCTCTCTGGGAACAAGCAGAAGAACTTTACAAAAAGCCCTTCAGATAATTAAAGCCAGCTACCATGTTGCCTCCTCTTCCTTGTATTATAATTATAGTGTCCAAGTCTCCTCCCCCACAGTGCCCCTCCCCTCCTTCCATTATATCTGGAGCTCCTTGAGTGTATAATATGCATCTTCAGGATCTGTTCATCTTAGTATAAATCCTCAAATATTGTATGTGCTTAATAAATACTGAATGGAATTATATTGTATTCAAATACTGTTATGTCGGAAGAGATAAATATAAGAACTCAGGAAGCCCCTCCTTTTATAGATACAATGTAAACAAACATATTGTTATATATTACAAACAAAGAACACACCCAAGGAGGCTAACCTTCTAAATAAGGTTTATATCAACATAACTACCACATGGGATGTCTTTTCAAGCTCCTCAGTAGAATAAGTACCTATCTGTATATACTAGAGAAGGGTTAGGGTCAGAAGGAAAAAAGCACAGTGAAAAACAAGCACTGGATTTGGAATCAGAGGATGGGTTCAAATCCTGGTTCTGACATTTATTCCTCAAGTGACCTTGGGAAAGTCACCAACACCATGACATATGTACTCTGGCCATCATCCCCTTCCCACCAGAAGTTTGGTCCCTTCCTCTGTGACTTATCTTGTTATCTTGTTGGCCTTCTTACTATTTCCCGTCCATCTCCATACCTTGTGTTCTTCCTCACCTCCTCATTTTCCCATCTCCCCTTTATGCATTGTTTTTCTCCATTAGAATGCATGCTTCTAGAGGGCAGGGATTCCCTTGCTTGCTTTTGTTTTCCCCATGTTTAGCAAAGTGACTGGAACATAGTAGGTAATTAATGCTCACTAGCTCTATCTATCCATCTATCTATTTTTCTACCTACTTACCAACCTAAGTATCTCTCTATCCTCTTTGGGCTCCAGTTTCTTCTTCTGACAAATAAAGGGTCTGGACAAGAGGACCTTAAGGATCCTTCCAGCTCAAAAATCTCTGATCCTATAGGGTATCAGAATACTTCTCTCATCATCCAATTAAGCCTGATTACTTTTCTTCAGTTGCAATTCTCACTGGTCCATCATAAACTACTCTAGGCTTTTACTTGAGGACAAAAAGTGTAATGGAAGAAGAGAAAGACGGAAATGAGAGGAGAGGGCTCTGATATGCTCCATGCTCTTCAGAAGTGAGGAAATACAGTTAAAGTCACCAATAGCAGGAGGAGAATGTTAGATTTCCCTCTAACCACCCATTTCGTACTCTCAGTAGTGATATGTTGAAAAGTAATGATTTTTGGTCCTTAAGGATCCAGAAGATGCACTTGAATTCAATATGAAAGAAAGAAGTTTTAAGAGACATGAAAATAAACCTCTAAACTTACATGGCAGCAAAAGAAAAAGTAGAATATTTTTATATAGATTTAGACCTGGAAGGGACCTCAGAGGTCATCCAAAACAACCTTTTAATTTTGTAGATGAGGAAACTGAGTCTCAGAGAGATTAAATGACTTGTCCAAGTCATGTAAAGTAGTAAGTTATAGAGTCAGGATTTGAATACATGTCTTCTGATTCCACATATAGAAATCTATTCACTGTAGCACACAGCCTCAATCCAAGTTTTTTTTTTTTCTCCTTTGAATGCTGATTGATTTTAAATTTTGAGTTAAGTTTCCCTATCTGGTAAGGAATATAGTTCTGTGTAATATATCAAACGTATCAAGGATATGCAGTTTCATCAGCGTGGGTCGTTCCACCACCAACGCAGATTAGGGGTCTATAAATTTACAGCCTCAGCGTTCTTCAATAAGAACCATAACTGCCATTTACGTAGCAGTTCAAGTTTTGCAAAGCACTTTCAATGGATTCATTCCGTGGAGCCTCCAAATACTCCTGTGAGGTAAGCACTACTGTGGAGGATATTATCTTCATTTTACAGATGAGAAAACTGAGACTTAAAGAGGTTAAGTAACTTGTCCATAGGCACACAATTAATGGATCTCAAAGACTGGATCTGAACCCAGCTTTCCTTGACACTAAAAGAGAGTCTAACACTTTCTTCATCAAGTCACTCTCCCTTTCTTTAATCATTTCTGTGGTCAACTCATGGTAAACCTTCCTAGAACTTAGCTAGGATGGTCCTCAGGCAACAGACATAGCCTGTCGCTGGCCCAGGAGATTTAAGTAGGATAATAGATAACATAAAACTTTATAAAAAGCAGTAAAATCCCAATGAAACATTTTCTTTCTTTCTTTTCCTTCCTTCCTTCCTTCCTTTTCTTTCTTTCTTTTTTCTTTCTTCCTTCATTCTTTCCTTCCCTCTTTCTTTCCTTCTTTCTTTCTTTTTCTTTCTTTCTTTCTTTCTTTCTTTCTTTTCTTCCTTCCTTCCTTCTTTTCTTCCTTCCTTCCTTCCTTCCTTCCTTCCTTCCTTCCTTCCTTCCTTCCTTCTTTCCTTCCTTCCTTCCTTCCTTCCTTCCTTCCTTCCTTTCTTTCTTTCTTTCGTCAAAGGACCTGGATTCAGGTCTATCACTTACCACCTGTATGACTTCAGAAAACTTACTTCACCTCTCTGAAACTTTGGGCCTTAGTTTCCTTAACTGTAAAATGAAGAGATTAGTCTAGATGACCTCAAAGGTCTTTTCCACCTTTAAATCTATGATCTTATGAAATTAGGGGAAAAATCCCAGAAACAAATGTACCATAGATCTGTGAAGTGTTGTGGTATTTAAAATACTAGTGTTTAGAATAGTGCCGGGCACATAGTAGGCACTTAATAAATGCTTATCGACTGACTTTATTGACTGATTTTAGGGTGTCTCTGTGTATTCTACTCGATAGTAGGTTGAGTCATTAACTGTGCCCCAAACTCAGACAAGTATTTTGACATGAATCTCTATTAGCCAGATAAAAGAAAAAGACCAATTTCTGAAGCACAGGATTCATCCTTTGTAATTAAAGTTGTCTCCAGATTCTTAATTTATCTTCTTTACTTCAAGTGGTAATTCATTATAAGCTCTGCCCACTTGCATATCCTGTTAGAGCAAGATTCTTTTCCCCTTCAGTTTTAAAAGGAGCCACATTTGAAAAATCCTGATGACATTGTAAGACAAGAACACATTAGAGCTGGAAGGGATCTTACACAGTAATGGATTCAGAAGCAAGAAGATGGGTTAAAATCCTGCCTATTGTACTCACTAGTTGTGCAACCATGGGGCAGATCACTTACCTCTCTAAGTCTCATCTGTTAAATGGAGATAATAATGCCTCTAGTAAGATGACTTTCTGGGAGGGGAGGAGGGACAGATAGATACTGGGAGAAATTTTTAACAATTTTCAAAGATGTCAATAGAAGTAATAAAAAAACACCTTTGGTAACTTGGAGAGGGATAAAGGGGAACTGCATGATACAGTGGAAAGATCCTGAATTTGGAGTCAGATGACATAGGTTCACATTTTGCCTTCGATGATTATTACCTGAGTGACCTTGGTCAAGTCACCTAAACTTCCTGTACTTCACTTTCCTTAACTATAAAATAAGGGGGTTGGATTAGATGTCCTCTAATGTCCCTTCAACTTCTAAATCTATGACCCTTTGACCTAAATCACAAGGCTATTGTATCCCAAATGTGATAATATATGTTAAATACCATGTCAACTTTCAAGATCTATAAAATGCCATTTTATTATTATCTAGTCCAACCCTTTCATTTTATAGACTAGGAAAGGAGGCCCAGAGACATTAGGTAACTTGTCTAACACTGTACTCCTTATTATATAGTAGCACATTTATAGGTGTGAGTCCAGAGTCATTAACGGAAATCTGAGGAACTGTTCTGCCTGGGCATGAAGAGGGAAATGTATCCTCAGCATTTGGGACTGAAAAAATCTATATTTTTCTGGTGTGTCTTCATGAATTTGAAGGGCTATCATACTTATGAGAGATTAGCTCTGTTCAGCTGGGCTCTAGAGAGCAGAACTAGGGCCAGTGGGTAGAGAAAATGCAGAGGAAATGTAGGCCTAATGTCAGAAAAAAAGTCCTTAACATTTAGAGCTGACTAAAAGTAGAATGGAATGCCTGGGGAGGGGGGATGGCACAAGAGATTCTCTCTCATTGGGCCTCTTCAAATAGAGGTTTGATGCTCACTTGTTGGAGATATTTCTTATTGGAATGGAAGACCCATGAGGTCCCTTCTAACTGTTATTCTGTGAGTTCTTTGAAGCTGGGAAGTTGAATTTGTGGTGCCTTGAAAAGAGCTCTGAGTTTGGAGTAAGATGACCTGGGTAGACAGCTAGGTGATACAGTGGATAGAATACTGGAGGGGCAGCTAGGTGGTGCAGTGGATAGAGCACTGGACCTAGAGTCAGGAAGACTCATCTTCATGAGTTCAAATCCAGCCTCAGATACTTATTAGCTGTGTGATCCTGGGCACAAATCACTTAACCCTGTTTGCCTCAGTTTCTTTACCTGCAAAATGAGCTGGAGAAGGGAATGGCAAACCACTCTAGTATCACTGTCAAGAAAACCCCAAATGGGGTCATGAAGAATCAGACACAAATGAAATTACCGGACAACAACAACAACCTTGCATTATTGTGAGAATAAAATGAAATAATATCTATAAAATGCTTACAATCCTTAACGCACGACATAAATGCCAACTATTATTAAATCCTGGTTTTGTCACTATTGGGTAACCTTGGGTAAGTCTATTCCCCTCAGTGGCTTCAGTTTCCTCAGTTGTAAAATGAAAGAGGTACAAGATGATCTCTTCGGCCCCTTCCAGTTCTCAACCTCGTATTCTATTTATATTAATTCAATTGGTATTTACTGAACACATACCATGTACCTTTATGATAGTTCTCTGGGTATTGTAGGAAATACAAAACAAGTAGAAGATTTTGTTTTTTCTTGGAGGAGTATAGGGACTAGTAGGGGGAGACAAAACATACACACATGAAAAATTTAAACAATGACACAGCATCACCATGAGTTCAGAGTCCCAGAAGCATATGGTGATCAACAGTTTTAAATTTGAAGACAAAGCCTCTGGAGAATCACTGGCAATATCTTTGGATTTAGCAAGAAGGACGTCACTGGTAATCTGGGAGTGAAAAGTTTTGGTGAAGGTTGGGGAGAGAAGTCAGATTGCAGGTGGTTAAGGAAAGAATGGGTGGGGCAGCATGGAAGGCATTTGTCTTTACTATTCCAAGACAGTACCTCTGAGAAAGTGTAAAAGACAAAGATGAGTGAGAGGGAGAAATTTGGGTGGAGCAAAGAGATCTAGAGCAAGATGAGAACTGAGATGAAGATCAGAATTTTGCAGAATGTTAGAGGTGCCTGGGAATAGTTTAGTTCTACATGGGAGAAGGAAGCAAGACAATTCAGCAACTGCAGATGTGAAAGACCATAGTTGGGGGAACAGAAAGTGAAGTCAGTAATAATGGCTGTCTGGACCTGGTGGGCACTTGCTACTTATTATAGAATTTAATTCAACAAAAAATTATTAAGGACCTACTATGTGCATTGCACTGTGCTTGTTGTATGTTTATCTTAAACATGGGGATTTCAACTCAGATGTTCCTGTCTCTGGTGGTAGGTTATTCTGCTGTTTGGCATCTCCAGTTGTTGAAATGTTCCCAAATTTGCTTATCAGTAACTTTTTTTTTTAATGAAATGAGCTCTAGATTTGGAGTCTAATAATCCTATTCACAATGCTACCATGCTTCTTTTAAGGCATTGACTTTGGAGTCAGACAATCTGGGTAAGGATCTTGGTTCTAG
The DNA here is from genome assembly GCF_900497805.2 of Vombatus ursinus. NCBI lineage: Eukaryota > Metazoa > Chordata > Mammalia > Diprotodontia > Vombatidae > Vombatus > Vombatus ursinus. The sequence goes on along the minus strand of NW_020954579.1, from coordinate 475,929 downwards.
CTCATTCTAGCTGTGTGGCCATGGGAATGTCTTTGTACTTTTTTGGATCTCAGTTTTCTATAACATCCACTTCACAGGGTTGCATGGAAAATGCAGAGATGTGTATCAGGGGTAAGGGAGGAAGAACCAGAAAGTGGAAAGGGCCCTCACTCTGAAGACGCCCTGGCTTCAAACCTTGCTTCTGAGGTCTTTTGCCTTTGTAGCTTTGGCCAAGTCACAACCTCAGTGAGTCACTTTCCTATATAAAATGAGGAGACTGGCCTCTAAATGGCCTCTGTGGTCCCTTGAAGCTCTGTACGCTATGTCAGGCAAAACCTATTGACAATTATTGTTGTTCTGTCATTTCAGTCATGTCCTACTCTTCGTGACCCCATTTAGGGTTTTCTTGGCAAAGATACTGGAGTGATTTGCCATTTCCTTCCCCAGCTCATTTTTCAGGAGAAGAAACTGTCACACAGCTAGAAAGTGTCTGAGGCCAAATTTGAATTCAGGAAGGTGCATCTTCCTGACTTCAGGTTTGGTGGTCTATCCACTGTGCCATCTCGCTGGCAAATAATAGAAAGCCAATTACACAGTGGATACTAAGAGAACTTGTTGTCCTCTGGGTTGGTTGATTGAAAACACCAAAAGAATTGAGAAGTATGTGCAGTAAGGAAACTCGTTAGTGCCATATCTGTGGTGGGCTATTAAGGTGCAAAGTTACACTGAGTTTCAGGGAAGGCATTAGATGGACATTTGTCTTATCCACATCTTGGTAGCACATAGTTGTTTGCATGTTGACTGCCCCATTGGGCTATGTGTTCCTTGAGGGCAGGGGATGTCTTTTGCCTTTCTTTGTATCACCAGCACCACCCTACCCTTCATTTTACATAGCACAAGCCTGGGTTTCAGAGAAATTGTGTCAGACAGGTAGAAAGTGACAGATATGGGATTTGAACCTCTAATTGCAGAGGCAGTGTCCTTTTCACCATCCCAGCTCTTTCTAGCTATGTGACCATGGGAATGTCTTTGCAGTTTTCTGGATCTCAGTTTTCTATAATATCTACTTTACAGGGTTGCATACCTTCCTTGAGATGAAAGTGCTCTGTGAACTCTTAAGCCCAAATGTGAGTTATTATTATTATTATTATGGGAAAATCCGAGATTGTTACTATTGTTGCTATGGGAAAATGTGAACTATTATTCTTCTAATTCAACAGAGCTCACTATTCCATGGTGGTAGGTTATTCTGCTGTTTGTCATCTCCAGTTGTTGGAATGTTCCCAAATCTGCCTACCAGTAACTTTTTTTTTTTTAATAAAATGAGACCTAGATTTGGAGTCAAAAGACCATGGTATTGAATCCTGTCTTTGGGAAAATTAATCGACCTATTTAAGCCTCAATTTCCCCAGCTATAAAATGTCAGGAATTTCTACTAGATGATCTCTAAGGGCTCTTATAGCTTGAAATCCTCACCATTCTAAGATCATATTCTATCCAGTACTTCTTGTTCTGACCTCTGAAGTCACGCAGTATAAATATAATTCTTCTTTTATGTGACAATCAACCCTCCACTTTACTCCCCTCCACCTACTCTACGATTTGGTGACACTGGTCTCTTTGTTTCTCACACAGGAAACTCCCATTTTCAATGGCATTCCTCCATGCCTGTAATGCTCTTCCCCCTCATACTAGCTTCCTTAGCTTCTTTCCAGGGAGTCTTTTCCAGTCCTCCTCAGTTAAAATCCCACTTTCTATAAGAAACCTTTCTTATAGGCTTTCCTTTCTCAATGCTAGTGCCTTCTGATATTATTTCCAATTTATCCAATATTTATCTTATTTGTACATTCTTTTTTGCATATTCTCTCCCCCAATGTGATCTTCTTAATCGTAGAGATTGTTTTTGTCTTTATATCTCCACTCCTTAGTACAATGCCTGGTACATAGTAGGCATTTAATAAATGTTTATTGACTTGGCTTAAAAAATTTAAAGACAACTGTCATCTCCTCCCTATTCCCAAGTATCTGTCCCTGTCTGTTTGTCTCTTTACCTCTAGTTCCTTTAATTATTCTTCATATGAAATAGTTTCTGGGTTCCTCTACTATGTAGGTTATTCTGTAACCTATGACTTCAACCCTAATTTCTCTCTCAGAGAAGGTTGACAGGGATGCCAAGGGGCATGCTGTGGGAGGATTATTGACTGGTCTCCATAACCTCCATCTCAAACACAGTAATATCATCAAGGATAGGATTGGACTAGAGGTACCTAGCATGGCATTTCTTATTTTAAAAAAAAATTATTTAAATCTACTATATTAAATCTATATTATGTACTAGATTATATATAACATATTAAATTAAATTAATCTACTATATTACTATACTGTATTAAATTATACTATAATGGACAATAGAATGTCTCCTCCCATTCCTACACCCCAATCCCAACCTTGCTGCTTTGAGTATATGACTAGGTTTTGGGACTTCCTTCATCTCCTGGTAATGGAATCTTATGTTACTCCCTGGTTGGGTTCACCCTTCTTGGTGACTGTTGAGTTGAGGCCTGTCACTCAGCGAAATCTTGATTTCAGCACTGATTAACTGACATAGCTTGTAAGCTATAATTATATCCTCTCTCAATTAAAAATCATAATTTTTATTTTGCAACACATGCATATTGCAAAATCTCATAACATAAATCAGATTGTGTTTCATATTAGCAAACTTTCCCTGTCAACTTACCTTTATAAAAACATACACAAAACAACAACCCAACCCAACAAAACCTTCCCAGCTGCTTCTATTGCTATGGTCCTTGGGCTAAATAGGGAATTGTACCCAGCTGAGAATTATTGCCAATAATGCATAGCCCTTTTGATTGTGCTGCCCAGTGTCCCCACTGGTCAAAGCATAGTAGCAAACACATTATGTTATTACAATAATAACTGACACCTGGAGAGTGCTTTAGAGCTCGTAAAGTGTTTTGCCTCAATTGAACCTCACAATAATCATATGAATTAGGTAATGTAGTATCATTATTTCCATCTTGTTTATGAGGAAACTGAATATCAGGGAGCTTAAAGGACTTGACCATGGTCTCAGAATTAATGTCAGAGGGAGGATTGATTCCAAATCCAGCCCTTTATCCACTATCCCACACTAGTCTATTGTAGGTTTTTTTTAAACCTCCAATGTCTTTATAAATGACTAAGTTAAATATATTTCTCATTCAAAATCATACATCTTTCTGATAATTTCAAAACTCTTGACAACCATCATTTTTTGTATATGTGTAGAGCTTTTTGAGGGCAGCAGGAGTGTTCATTTTTGTCTTTTTTTCTCTTTCCACTGGTCAGCATGGTGCCTGGCACATAGCAGCAGGTAAAGAAGAAATGTCTCCTTATCCTCCAAATTTTCAGAGACAATGCCATGTTTCTTCTTCTTCTTCTTCTCCTTCTCCTTCTTCTTCTTCTTCTTCTTCTTCTTCTTCTTCTTCTTCTTCTTCT
>NW_020954579.1:408325-472433 GCF_900497805.2 Vombatus ursinus | reverse complement strand
TTCTTCTTCTTCTTCTTCTTCTTCTTCTTCTTCTTCTTCTTCTTCTTTTTCTTCTTCTCCTTCCCCTCCTCCTCCTCCTTCTTCTTCTTCTCCTTCTCCTTCTCCTTCTCCTTCTCCTTCTCCTTCTCCTTCTCCTCCTCCTCTTTCTTCTTCTTGTTCTTCTTCTTCTTTCCTTCCCCTCCTCCTCTTCCTCCTCCTTCTTCTTTCCAGGTTTTTCTGAAGTCTGCCTGCTCATCATTTCTTATAGCACAATAGTATTCCATTATATTCATAGACCACAACTTGTTCAGCCATTCCCCAGTTGATGGGCATCCATTCAATTTCCAATTCTTGGCTACCACAAAAAGAGCTGCAAAAAATATTTTTGTACATGTGGGTCCTTTTACCATTTTTATGATCTCTTTGGGATACAGACCTAGAAATGGTTGTTTTTGGGTCAAAGTGTATGCACAGTTTTATAGCCTTTTGGGCATAGTTCCAAATTGGTGTCTAGAATGGTTGGATCTATTCACAACTCCACCAACAATGCATTAGTGTTCCAATTTTCCCACATCTCCAACATTTATCATTTTCCTGTTTTGTCAAGTTAGCCAATCTGATAGGTGAGATGTGGTACCTCAGAGTTGTTTTGATTTGCATTTCTCTAATCAATAGTGATTTAGAGCACTTTTTCATATGACTGTAGATAATTTTAATTTCTTCATCTGAAAATGCCTGTTCATATCATGAACTCTTAATCTTTCTAACTCTTTCTAACTCTTAATCTTTGATTCTCTTGTAGATGAAAGGAAGCCTGGCTTCATCAACAAGAGGTCATGACAAACTGACCTTTCCTTTTATTTTTTGGACAGGACTATTAAATATAGTTTTCCTATATTTTAAAGAAACTTTTGATAAAGTATCTCACGATGGTCTTGTGGAAATGTTGGAGAATGTGAACTAGACTTCAATGCTTCTTAAACTATGGGTCATGACCCCATACCCACAGTTTAGGAAGAGCTGAAAACATTGCAAGTAGAAAAAGTTTAAGAAGCCCTGAAGATGATAATACATTAATATTGATTTGGAACTGGTTGAATGGCTAGGCTCAAAGGGTGATTACTGGTTCAATGACAACTTGGTAGTCGGTCTCTATTGACATATCTTGAGTGTCTGTGCTTGGCCCTCTGTTTTTTAAAACTTTGATCAGTGACTTTGATAAAAGCAAAGAGTATTATCAAATTTTCAGATGATATAAAAGTGAAAGGGACAACCAACACAGTAGATGACAAAGATATTGGCAGCATTAGGGTAAACTTAATGAAATGAAATTGAGTAGGGATAAATGTAAAGTTTTACACTGGAGCTCAAAAATCAATTTCATAATTGCAGGATGAGGGTAATATGCTAGATAGTAGTTTGTTTAAAAATATATGGGGGCAGAGGTAGCTAGGTGGCTTAGTGGATAGAGCACTGGCCCTGGAGAGGAGGACCTGAGTTCAAATCCAGCTTCAGACACATGATACTTACTAGCTGTGTGACCTTAGGCAAGTCACTTAACACCGATTGCCTCACCAAAAAAAATTGCCTAAGGGGGGAAAAACAAAATATGGGGGTTTTATTGAATTACAAGTTCATCCTTAGCGAGTAGGATGATATGACAATGAAAAATCACAGGTGGTCTTCAGCCAAATTAAGAAAAGTATCATTTCCAGGAATAAAGAAGTGATGGTACCTCTGTACTCTATCCTGGCCAGACTACATCTGGAGTGTTGTATTCAGTTCTGGGTGCCACCATTTAAGAAGTTTTTTGATAAGATGGAGAGCATATAATGGAATGCAACCAGGATGTCAAAGGGTCTTAAATATAATCCAAATGAGGACTATTTAAATGAATTGAGATATTTGGCTTGGAGGCAGGCATGGAGAACCTGTGGCCTCAAGGCCACATGTGGCCCTCTAGGCCCTCAAGTGTGGCCCTTTGACTGAATCCAAACTTCACAGAACAAATCCCCTTAACTTGACTGGTTCTTTCCAGTTCTGACAATTATGATTCTGTGAACCTTTGGAATTGGAGAATCATTTCCTCATGGATCATCTATCATTACAAGATGCATAACATCAGTGCCCAGTAGTAGCTAAGTGTGGATATGTAAAGCTCACATTGGTATGAACTGGAGGCTTACAGTATTGTGAGTATAAATGAACATTCCCAACAATCTTTTTGGCATTAAAAAAACTGCATAGAAGTGAAACATCTTTACATACTGCCCTCCCCACCACCATATATATGCATTTGGACAGGATAAAAGCCTCCTTCTCCAGCATGTGAAAATCTCTCCTAGTACTTTTTATATTTATGGGGGGAAAAGCTTGCAAATGAAAAGCCTCAAAAAGCAAATGATAACTGCCAATCTGTGTATTTAAATGGAAAATCACTTTTACTGAGTCATGCAGAACAGCAGGTTGAGCAATGTGATATGTATCAATATTCTTTATGAAGCTGTCAAGTTAAGACGTGCTCATTTGCGTTGGAAAAGTACCATCAAACTGAGGCACATAGTGTTAGCACAGGAGGTGCTCAATAAATGTTAATTGGATTACATGTTTTTCATTTAAAAGAATAAAAATCCTTCTGACTGTTTTGTTGACAACCAACATTATTTCTTGCTAAACACTTTGGGATTTCAAGAGAAGGATGTAAATGGCATTCATTTTTCTTACTCATTAAAACAAGTCCACAAATATTTAAGTACCTACTATGTGACAGGCACTGTGCTTGGCGATACAAAGAAAAGCAAAAAATCCCCTCCCCTAAAAAAACAACCAGTCCCTGCCCTCAAAGAGCTCACAGTCTAATGAGAGACACAACGTGCAAATAACAATGTACAAACAAATCATAGACAAAATAAACTGGATATAAGCATGAAGGGGAGGAACTAGAATACAAAGGGAATGGGAAGGGCTTCTTGTGGAAGTTAGGATTTTAGTTAGCTTTTGAAGGAAACTGGGATAGAAGGTTGTTGTTCTTGTTGTTGTTGTTGAATTGTTCCAGCGATGTCCAGCTCTCCGAGATCCCATTTGGGTTTTTCTTGGCAAAGATACCAGAATGGTTTGCCATTTCCTTCTCCAGATCATTTTACAGATGAGGAAACTGAGGCAAGCAGAGGTAAGTGACTTATCCAGGGTCATATAGCTACTAAATGTCTGAGGCTGCATTTGAACTCAGATCCTCCTGATTCCAGGGATGGGGGTAGGAAACCAAAAAACACTTGACTTAGCTCAATATCAAATGTTAGTGAACATTTTTCCAGTATTCATTCATTCAATACCACAAAAAGATGAGCAATCAACAGCAGTTCCAGAAAAATAAATATAAACATTAATTGAAGGCTTTGAGTCATATTTCTCCTTTACCATTTACTTACTGTGTGATATTGGGCGAGTCATTTCATGGAGTCCCCGTTAGTCCATATTTCAAATGAAAGAGTTGGACTAGGGGTGGACCTGCAGCCATGAGGCCACATGTGGCCCTCTAGGTCCTTGGGTGCAGCCTTTTGACCAAGTCCAGGTTTTACAGAACAAATCTTTTTATGAAGGGGATTTGTTGTATGAAGTTTGGATCCAGTCAAAGGGCTGCACTTGGGGACCTAGAGGGTCCCATGTGGTCTCAAGGTCGCAGATTCCATTGGTTCCTGCCCTGGTGTCTCTATATATTCAATATAATTGGTTTCCTTTGTGATCTTCCATATTTTATTTTGTGCATTTATGCATTCTGAAAAAGGGGTCCACAGGCTTCACTCAAGGAATCCATAATTAAAACAGGTTTAAGAACCCCTAGACTAGATCTGGTGACTTCCAGCTCTAAAATTCTGTGATTCTAATTCTGGATAGTATAAATCACTAGAATTCTTTTTAAAATGAAAAAAAAATTTCAATTACCTGCTTTTTTTTCTAAGTTGAAAAAATGATGTTTACATGGCAAGGTAACTTTAGTTTATATATATATATATATATATATGTATACATAATTTTTTTTTAATAAATTACTCATCTGATGGTGTGACCTATTTTTGCATGAGAAATATCTCAGGCACTTTTGGCAAGAATAAGCACCCTGTTCCATAATGCAATTTTGTTAAGGACATATAATTTACAGTTTCGATGTTTGCAAAGTATCCCTTTCCAACCTTCCCTGGTAAGATCCCTAAATTTCTTCTAATCACAACTCAGATGCCACCTCCTCCATAAGACTTTCTTTGATTCTCCCACCCCTAGCCCCCATTGTTTGCATCCTCTCCCTCTTGAAATTATTTTGCATATGTTTTGGAATTGTTTGCTTGTGTATACATTGTATCTTCCTAAGAAAATGTAAAGTCCTTAGAGTAGAAACTTTTACTTTTTTTTGTATATTCTAGTGATCTTTCCCTTTTTAGAATGTCAGCTTCTTCCTAAGTAGGAATTGTTTAGTTTATTGTATTGTATCCCTAGTACCTAGCTCAGTACCTTCAACACAGTAGGACCTTAATAAATGATCAATTATTCCTAGAACAGTTGGCATAAAATAGATATTTAACAAATGTTGGATTGAATTGAATTTTGATATTCTTTGGTTATATACCTAACTAGATTGCAATATTAATACTTATGAGAAATATTAATAATATCAATTAATAGACATTTATTAAGCACATACTACATGCCAGGTATTAGCACATAATTTCAGAGAGGACATCAACTAGGATGGGTTACAAGGAAATGAATTTTTTTTTTAGCCATACTGGTTCTTAAAGACCATCTACTAAGGGGTAGGGAAGTTGTAATCTGCATTAATTAGTGAAGGGAACATCCACACTGAGAAATCACAAATCTCCAAGTTGTTGACTTAAAATTTATACTGTCTATCTAAACATTGTTTGGGGAAGCTAAGTGGCAAGTGGATGGAGTGCTGGGCCTGGAATCAAGAAGACTCATCTTCCTGAGTTCAAATCTGGCCTCAGATACATACTAGCTGTGTGACTTTGGACAAGTCACTTAACCCTGTTTGCCTTAGTTTTCTTATCTGTCAAATGAACTGGAAAAGAAAATGCAAACCACTCCAGCATCTCTGCCAAGAAAACCCCAAATGGGGTCATGAAAAATCAGACATGGCTGAAATGACTGAACAACAACAAAAAATGGAAAATTATATGATGGCAACATTTGAGGTAAAGTCTTTTTTGACTTATGCGTGAAGAAGTTTGTCTCATCTCAATTATCTGGAAAATTCAGGTAACTCCCCTTCATCGCTTAAGTCAACCAGGCAACTGTGTAACACTCTGTTTTAACCCATAACCCTGTATATGAGTTGCATGACCATGTCCATGAAGTCTTCTGTGCTCATGTCTTCTGATCATGCTTTCCATAATACTTCTGAGCCCTGTACCCTGAAGGTGGTGCATAACAATGACTAAGATGTTGATTGGCCTCTCCTCCCTTCTGGAACCTACCTTCCCCTACAGCTATTCCCATCCTCCTTCTTGTTTGTATTCGGTCTTGTTGCTAGTTTCAGCATTTAAGGATGCAACAAGTAAGAGATTCTTGCACTGGTTGCCCCTCCCAGAGCATTCTCCTATTCTCCTACCCCTGTAGAAACAGTGAAGGGGTTCATTGCTCACCAGCCTCAGAGCTGAGATGGAGAATTGAGTTCATCATGCTAAGTTGTCTAAGAACACTGGATTTCAATTAAATGACTTTAATTCAAATCTCAGCTCTACCATTTCTTACCTGTGTGACCTTGGCAAGTCAGATAATCTTTCTGAGCCTCAGTTTCCCCATATGTAAAATTAGGAGGTTGAGTTCTATGACCTCCAAGGTCAGTTAGGTGGTGCAATATGCTGAGCCTGGAATTAAGAAGATATGGGTTCAAGTCCAGCCATAGACACTTACTAGCTATGTGATCATAGGCAAAACACTTCACTTCTGTCTACCTCAGTTTTCTCATCTACAAAATGGGGATTATAATAGCATCTACCTCCCAGGATTGTTGTGAGGATCAAATTAAATCACAATTATGAAGTGCTTAGCACAGTGTTTGGCCTTTAGTAAGTGCTAAATAAATGCTCATTCCCTTCCCCCTTCTCCTCCAAGGCCACTTTTCAGCTCTAAATCGATGAATCCTGCTCAATCTAAAACTCACTGTCTAAAGGCCTGGGTCGTATTTTGTGCATGTGTTTGTTTGTGTACAGGCTTTTTAAAAATCAAAATGATTTCCTGAATTCTATTAAATGAAAATGTATATGTTTATGATTCATTTTCCTGCTCATTCAGAGTTATTTTCATCATGGATTCTCCTATTCTCTCGGTGTCAGTATAGAAGGTTGTCATCCTGTGTGGCAGGTCTGTTAGAGCATCACAAGATGTTTATGGAAATCAATATTAAAATGTAATTAAATATTTTAAAATGTCATCACAAAAACATGCCCTGAAATTACTCCTTCAAAAGAGTGATGTTGCTATTTTCAAGGTTTATTAAAGCTCATAAAAGCAAACGAGAAAGGAAATACCTCATCTTGCAGTAGAGCCTAGCAGAATGAGATAATCAACCAGCATGTTTTAAAACTGAACTCTTACTGCCTTATCATATGCACTTGGCCCTGTTCATTTCATCAACAACCTAACTTAATTCATTCATGCCAGTTAGGAAGGACAATTAAACACAGCTTTATGGTGATTTAAACATATAAATAATAAATATTTCTAGTCAAATAGTCTGTTCAAATAAAAACATTTCTAAATTCTAAAAAAGAAATATTCATGCTTTTTTTCTATTCATTTTTGTGCCTTTGTTATTCTTCTGACTCCTCCATAGTGGAATCCTTGTTTGTATCAAAGGGGAAAGAGGTTACATGTCAGGATGATGACTGAATCATTTCTGCCTCTTGGAATCCCAAGTTTCCTGGCTCCCTTCAAAGTTCAGCTCAAATTTAACTCCTGCACAAAACCCTTTCTGACTCCACCCCATTAATTATTTTATTTTCCCCCTCTCCACCAAAATGATTTTGATTTTGAGTGTATTGGAGTCAGCTTTTACTCATTCTGGAGAGCCCACTGTTAAGTTTTCAGTGTAAGCACTTACATCTTGGAGATAGGCAAATGATACAAATTAGGGCTTGATTTGTTGATTGTTTCAACTTAAGAAAGTGATAGAAGAAATGTTAATCATGCAGATTAAGTGTGTTGAGAGTATTTTTTCCTTGAGAGCTGGTTGTTAAATATTTAAAGCACACCTTGATATTATATTTTGTATTTATTTGTGTCTATAATGTTTTTTCCCAGTAGACTGTAAGCTCCTTGAGGGTAGAGATTGTTTTCATTTTTAACTTTGCCTTTCCAGAACCTAGCACAGTGCCTGATAATGAGCACTTAATAAATGTTTGTCTAATTGAATTGAATGAAAAGAAAAAAAAATAACTAAACATTTCTTTATTGCTCTATCAAAATTCTTTATTGCTCTACAAAAAAGGAAATGTATTTCATCAGCTTTCCTCTTGAGCCAAGGTTAATCATAATCTGAGTTTAATTGCCTTTTAATGTTGTTTTTACTTACATTGTCATAGTTATTACAGATATTGTTCACCTGGTTCTGCTTTCTTTGCTTTGCCTCAGTTCATATTGATCTTCCAGGTTTCTCTCAATTTTTCCTATTCCTCAGTTCCTACGGGATAATAGTACCCCAATGCATCCATATACTCCAAGTTGCTCAGCCCTTCCCCAACTAATGGGCACCTGCATTGTTTCCAATATTTTGGGCTCCCTTGTAGTGAATTTTCTTTTAAGAGGTCAAATGTAGAAGTTCATTATTATTCACTGAACAAAAAATTTTAAGTATCTGTGATGGGCAAGACAAGGTATTGAAAAGGATGAAAAAAATTAATAAGATACAGCCTCTGCCTTCTAGGAAATTTTAGTCTAACAGGAGGAATTTTTAAAGTGCACATCTGATCATGTTATTTCCCTTTTCAATATATTCCAGTGGTTCCCTATTACCTCGATGATTAAATAAAAACTCTTTGGGACATTTAAGGTCCTTTACAACCTGACCCTGACCAATCTTTCTGGTCTTATTACGCATTACTTCCCTTCATGCATGCTACAATTCAGGCATATTCATTTTATTTATTTATTTATTTATTCCTGATCCCTTAAAGATTACCAATAGCAGTTCAGCAATCACACTTGAAAGTTCTTTCTGTACTTTTGGTTGTAATCAGATTTGAGCTCATTTAGAGAGGAGAGATGCTATAATGAGTTTAGGGAACAGCCACAAATTATTCCAACTTGACTGGAACAGAGTCAGTAAAGGTGCATAATATGAAATAAGTCCCAAATGTTCATTTGGAGCCACACTATAGAAAGCTTTAGGAGCTAGGATGGAGAGTTTGTATTTTATCTTAGAGACAGCAGGGAATCAGGCACTAAACATTTTTGAGTAGGGGGTGATGTGGTCAGACTTGTAACTCAGGAAAAAAAATTTTGGCTCTTGTGTGGAGGATGGAGTGGAAAGATGATATGATAGAAGGAGGGAACAGAGAAGGGTTTTTATAATAGGTCAGAGAAGATATGATAAGGATCTGGACCAGGGCAGTAGTTTCATGAATGGAAAGAATGGGACAATAAGCAATGTGGAGGTGGAATGATAATTGGCAACTGACTAGATATGGGGAGTGAGGGTAAGGAAAGAGTCAGGGATAACTCAGAGGCTGTGAACGTGGGTGACTAGAAGATGGTACCCACAATAATAGGAAAGTTAAGAGGAGGAGTGGTCTTAAAAGAGGTGAAAATAGAGAAGTGGTTTTGAGGGTAGGTAAACATAGAAGGGTAGGTTTGAGAGGGAGTGAAGATAATGAGTTCTGCTCGGTTCTGGTTGAATTTGAAGGGCTGATGAGTTGTTGTTTGTCCTTCATTCTCAAAGAGGACCATGACATCAGGAAGGTGATGCCATGACTTGCAATTTAAGTGAGGGAGGGCTTGTGCAAGGTCACCAGTTTCGTTCTGTCGTCTGGAGATATCTGGGTCCAGTGGCCAGATACAGATCAGGACAACTGGAGATGGTCCCAGATGCAGTGGGAAACCTTGGCCTTTTAAAATTAAGGTCTTTCTTAGGTCTCAGTTTGACTGAGGCAACGTCCATTCACTGGTTGAGGTTAGGTAAGAAATGAGGGGGAAAATGGCCTCTTTTACGTAGTAAAAAAAAAAAAGAGGTAGGGACAAATTAAAGATGATTCCAAGAGTTCAAACACAGGTAACTCAGGGAACTGTGGTGTCATTAAAAAAAAGTCTTGTTAAGCAAGTCAGGAGAAGAAAAAGGTATTTTTTGGAGAAGAAGAGTTAATTTTAAAGCATACTATGGATATGTTATTATTATGAAATATTATGAATATAAGATGTTATAAAATAGATGAAAATATAATGAATATGAGATACCAGCACAGTGCTTGACACATCATAAATGCTTGAAAAATGTTTATTAATTAATTAATTCAGCAAGATTTCCAGGTAGAAATTATTCAGTTGGAAATATGAGTCTGATTCTGAGCCCAGCTCTCCATCCATTACACCATGTTGCCTCTCTATTCTACGTTAGAACACAGTAATTTGTGAGTGTATCACATCCCACCTCATGTTAGATTGTAATTTTAGTGGCAGGCACTAACTGTGCCATTTTTCATCTTTTATCTCCCCCAGCACCCAGCACATGTATTGTACTATGTGGTAATTAATGGTTGTTCATTTGAATTTTTGGTTTTTCAAAGGAAAATAAAATAAAAAACTGAAATGGTACATAATGGACTAAGTTATTTGAATATTTGAAAAAAAGTGCATGCCTTAGCTTGTATTTTTCAGATTGGCTTCAGAAGCTTTTATTCTCAGGTAGTTATTTACTCTCCACTTTCCTGTGGAGAGTAAAAACTGGACCCTCAGTCCTGGGAAAGCCTTGGGTGTAAATCATTCATTTGTAAATTAATAAAATTCTGGTTACTCTTCCCTGAAGGCTTGCTTTTAGAAATTTTCTAAATATCTGAAGTGATTTTGACAAATGTCACGGTTTTTCTAAGACTTACTTCATGAGTTTCCACAAGATGGCACTCTGGTAACAGGTAAAAAATTAGCTTGGTCACCTTTTAGTTTAGTCTCTCCCATTCATTGATTTTAAATAACCTTAGTTATTTACAACAGTTAAATCTTTGGAAAATGTACAAGGGCCCTAGAGAGTGCTAGCCTTGGGACGTGGGTTACCTTTCCAGGTCCCTTACAGCAATTCTTTGCTTGTCAGCTCCTTTCCCAAAGGAAACAGACAAACAACAAATCCAAACCAAACGAAAACAAAACAAAAATTTTAAGGCGGCAGTGTGGTGCAGTGGAAAGAAAACTAATTCTTAAGTCATGAGACCAGAGCTCAAATTCCATCTCTGTTGCTTACCCCCTTCTCTCCCCACCTCCACCATTTGAACTGGGGCAAGTCACTTAACCTCCATGAATCTTAGTTTCCTCAAATGTAAAATGAGAAGGTTGGATTGAACTCTATTTGGGTTTTTTTTGGTGGAGACACTGCAGTAATTTGCCATTTCCTTCTCCAGGTCATTTTACAGATGAGGAAACTGAGGCAACCAGGGTTAAATGACTTGCCCAGGGTCACACAGCTAGTAAGTGTCTGAGGTCATATTTGAATTTAGGTCTTCCTGATTCTAGGGCCAGAACTCTATCCACTGGGTCACCTAGCTGCCCCAAGTGGGTTGGATTTGATGGCCTCTAAGTTCCTTTCAGCTCTAAAGCTATCTATACTTTGTTATGACTCTGATATTTCAGTCTAAGTAGATATGGCTACATATCTGTGGATTGTCTGTACTCTTACGATAAGGGCATTTATCTGCACTTGCTTGTGTGGAAAGTGGGGCAAAAGTTAGCTATGAGGAATTATAAAGTCCTCTCTGCAAAGCTTAGGCTCTGGCATACTAAAACAGAAATGCAGAATGAGAGCATTCTTTCATTTCATTCAATTAATCATTCCGCTTGAGGTCATGTATCAGAACTGTAAGGGACCTGAATGAAATGACTTGCCCAAGGTCTCACACATACTAAACCTAGCCAGGATTTGAACCAAGATCTTTTGGATCCATTTCCAATGTTCTTATCACTATGCCATACTGCCTCACTAATTTCATTTAACTTAGGGAAGGGCATTCTATGCTGTGTTCCATGAAGGGAATTTTAGATACAGATGCTGGCTATGGTTCTGTGGGGTCTTTCAAAGTAGGTATTGTTATATTAGATCGTGTTATAACCTGATTAATATTATCAACTGATTGTTTTGTCACTTGAAATGTGTGTGTCAATCCTATGTCTTAAAATGGTACTTTTCTCTTCTATATTCAATTTTCACATGTCTTAAGTGCCACGTTTGTTACCAGTCATAACAAAACCTATCTAAAAACAACTACTATAGTTGTTACCATCCATCCATGGAACTGTCATTACATTTGTAATCAAAGGAGAAACGCAAAAGCGGAAGAGAGTTTATTTCAACTCCTACAGCTTCTTCCATCTTCAACCTTATTACCCAAATTTACTGTCATGCATGACAACTGAGGTTCAAATCTTGCTTCTGAGATATGTGATGGTTGTGTGATGCAGGGCAAGACATTTAGCCTCCCAATGACCCACTGAATTTAGTTCTAAGACCATAAGTTCCAGAGTAGGTGCCAATTTGTATCAGTAGAGAGAGTTTCCGATAGCAGTGAAACCAAAAGTATGTTTTTTTAAAAAGTATTTTGAACCCTTAAAATTAGGGGGTTTCAACTCCTTTGAAATCTACTTCTTATATTTTGAAAAGTGTATGTCTCCTTGATCAAACAATAAAATGTTAATGACATAAATATAAGAAAAATAAAAATAAAGCAAAATGTGTTTGTAGCTAATGTTCCATGCTGCCTTTCATCAAGAACATCCATTATTTCTTAGTATATGCAATTGGCTGTTTAGAGAACGACATGGTATCCAGGACTAGAGCAGTGCAAGCCTTATTGTACTCTGCCCTGGTCTGAGCAAACCTGAAGTATTGTATTCAGTTCTGGGCTTTACATTAGTAAACCGGGTGTTCAGAAAAGTGCAACTAGGATTCTGAAAGTGCCTTGAGTTCATGTCACGTGAGAACTGGTTAAAAGGAAATAACAGGATACTTAGCCTGGAAAGAAAAGACTTAGGGACATTTTAGTTATCTTTAATTATTTGAAGGATTGTTGCTCTCTCTCTTAATACTCGCCCCCCCATCCAATCAATTGGCAAGTACTGGCTTTTGTATCTTTTCAACATCTCTCAAATATGCTTCTTTCTCTTCTGTGACACTGTCACCACCATCATTATTATCATTTCACACTTGGAATAGTGAAATAGTTTATAGGATGGTCCTCTTGCTTCAAATCTCTCCCCAATCCAATTGATCTTCTTTAAGTAATAGGTATGACCATGTCACCCTTCCCCTCTACTCAACAAACTCTAATGGGTCCTTATTACCTCCAGGATCAAATATAAAATCCTCTGTTTGGCTTTTAAAGCCCTTCATTACCTGGTCCCTTCCTTCCTTTCCAGTTGTCTAACTCCATGTACTACTCCTCCCCACACTCCCACCCACCATGTACTCTGCTATCTATTGACACTGACCTTCTCGCTGTTCTTTACAATATATACTCCATCTCCAGGCTCCAAGCACTTTCATTTCCTGTCCTCCAGGCCTGGTACTCTCTTCCACTTCATCTCCTTCCTTAATTCCCTGGCTTCCTGCAAGTCTCACTTAAAATCCCACCTTTGGCAAGAAGCTTTTCCTGATCCTCCTTAATGTCAGTGCCTTCCCTCTGTTGATTTTCTCCAATTTATTGTGTACATATCTTCTCTGTACATAGTTGTTTGTTTATTGTCTCCCCTATTAGACTGCGAGCTCCCTGAGAACAGGGAATGTCCTTTGCCTTCTTTTGTATTTCTGGTTGGTTAGCACAGCGCCTGACCCATAGCAGATGCTGAATAAATGCGTGCTAACTGGCTCAGGAGGAGTTTCCTTCTTAAAGGAGGTCTTCAAGCTAAGCTTGGAATCTTCTTCTCGGGTACATTAAGATAAGATTCTTATTTTGGTATTCATTGCACTAGATGACTTCTGGGCATTTTCCAATTCTGAACATTTTATGATTCTATGAAATTTATTTAAAAAGACTCAAAAACAACCCTCAAGCTTTCATTCTTCTTGACCCCCAGACTTATTGTAGACTCCTTTGGGTTTTAAAATATATTGTCTCCTTTAATGATAAATGAATATATGAAACCTTTTAATATACTATCACATTTTTAATCATGTTTCAAAGTTAAAGAAAATGCATATAATAATTAAAGATGAAAATTAGTATTACTTTAAAAATCAGTTTACAAACTTTTATGATTTTTTTCCTGAAGAAGTTATGAATGTTTACATTTGCATAGCTTAAGAGATAATAACATCAGTTAAGTAAACTTGACTGTTTCTTCTTCATCTCTTCAGCATTCATTCCCTTACTAAATCCCCCAGCTACCAGAAATATGTGCATTAAAGGGCTTCTCTGAGTACTGAAGACTGAAAGGCAAAATCCATTTGTTAAAAGGTCAGTGGCTTCTATTAGTATATTCCTAGTCACAAAAGACTGAAAAGAGAACTAAAGGAGAATAGAACTCATTTTCTTTTTAACAGTATTAGAAGGGACTAAAAGAAACAGAGAATGAGTTAACAAATAAAAACCCAGAGCCTTAGAATGGCAATGTTTCCTCTTGTGAATTTCTCCTTCTTGATTCAGGAGCCAATCATACACAGCTAACTTCTGGTGTCTTAGATGTCTTCTTCAATTTCCCGAACCTCAGAGTTAACAACTTTCCCATCCACTACCTCCTGCACAATTGTCTTGATTTTCCTTGTTCTGGTTGGATCTAAAGGCAAAGTGGTAATTTTTTTTTTTAAATAGAGTAGTTGTTTTAAAATGTGAAACTAAAATATGAAAGTTTCTTTTTCAAGTTAGGCCTCTAAAATAAGGTATTAGCTGGGGCAATCTGTAAAATGTCAACTACTGTTAGATTATTTTATAGGCTATTTTAAAATAGAACTTTATGCTCAAGTATGTGAAAATCTATGAATCCTTTGATGTAGTTCAACAATAAATTTAATTCGACAAACTTTTGCTAAGCTCCTACTATGTATCAGACAATGGGTACAAAGACAAAATGGTAAGATGAGTAGGGAGAGAGCAATAATGGTTGGGGGATACAGAGATAAGATGAAGAGATATGGGCTAGATGATAATACTCTTATGGACCCATTGAATGGCTATGTTCAAAGAATAGTTATAAATGGTTCTATATCAAGTTAGAAGGAAGTCTTCAGGGACCCTGTGCAACTTAATACTTTCAACAATGATTTAGATAAAATTAGAGATCAAATTTGTAGGTCTCATAAACTTGAGATGGATAGCTAACACATTGGATGACAAAGTCAGGACCTTAAAAAAAACCTTGGTGGACTTGAAAATTGGGCTGAATCTAATAAAATGAAATACAATCAGCATGAGTATAAAGTCTTACATATGGGTTCAGGAAATTGGCTTTGCATATACAAGACAGAGGAGACATGGCTAGACTACAAAAGTTAATCTGAAAAATATCTGGGGATTTTAGTGACTCGATATGAATCAGTATTATGATATGATAGCCAAAAAAGCTAATTTGGAGGCATAGTGCCTATGTTGTATTCTGCCCTGGTCTGACCACATGTATCTACAATACCTACCCAGCTTTTTTGTGTGTGTTATGGACCCCCTGTGGAAGTCTAGTGAAACATATGGATCCCTTCTCAGAATAATATCTTTAAATGCACAAAATAAAATAGGCAGGACTACAAAGGAAACTAATTATATTAAAATGCAGTTATGAAAATATTAAAAGTTCCAAATTCACAGGATCCATGAAATCTATTCCCAGATTTCTACTCTGCATCTAAGGTTAATAACTCCTGATCCAGAATACTCTACTCATTTCTAGGCACCATAATTTAAAAAGAACATCAATGACCCGGCATATATCCACAGGAGGTCAACCTAGATGGTGTAAAGGGATAAAGGCTGTGCCATACGTGGATAGGTTGAAGAAACCGGGCTGCTCAGCCTTGAGAAGAGAAAGTGGGGTGGAGGGTGTGAAGGGGTGGGGTACAAAGAAGACGATAGATGTTTTCAAGTACTCAGTAAGCTGTCAAGTAAAAGAAGGATTAAACTTGTTCTGTTGGTTCCCACAGGGCAGAACTAGGAATGATCAATGGAAGTTGCAATGAGGCAAGTTTAAACTTGATGCCTGGCAAAACTTCCTAACGCTCAGAGCTATCCAAAAGTGAAATGAGCTGCCTAGAGAAAAGGTGGGTTCCCTCTCATTGGAGGCCTTCTGGGACAGCTTGCATGGCCACTTCTTGGGCGTGCTGAAGTGGGGATTCTTTTTTGGAGTGTGGTTTTGACTACAAGGTTTTGGAGGTGCCTCCCAATTCTGTGAAGGAAGGTTTTTTGTTTTTTTGTTTTTGTTTTTGTTTTTTACCAAAATGTAGCCCCTGAACTAAACTTCTAAGAAAAACAAGGATTCTGAGAGGAAGAGATGAGGAGAAAGCATGTTCCAGGAATAGGGAATGTTCTCTTCTCATCATTGGCACCTTCTATGCCAATGAAAAAGACATCTGCTAATTCAAAAATGGATGTTAATTGTAATGTTCAGAATGCCTATTAAGAGAGCAGCATTCTTACCAGGCCAAAGACTATCATATGCTCTAAACTAATTAATTTACTATACAGGAGCATACGTTATTTCTTGATTCTCTGTGAAGAAGAAATGTAGCTATGACTTTATGATACCGAATGGGTTTCTATGGCTTGGTGTTTGATAATCTGATACGTTGAAGTAGTATCTCAGGGAATTGACCCACCTTTGGAAGAATCAATCGACTGTGCTTGAGAATTGGATTCTGGCACAGTTAAACTTTCAACAGCACCATTCCTGCATAGAAAAGAGGAACAATAATCATCACTTCATATTTTCTAGGATCAGGTGACACAGACCCGGAGGGAACTGGATTTTAATCATACCTTTGACACCTACTAGCCCTATGACTATGGGTCAATCATTCAACCTCTCTGAGTATCAAGTTTCACTTCCATAAAATGGGTGTGTGTCATATCTGTAATTCCTTCCTTATGGGATTGCTGTCACGATCAAATGAAATATATATATAAAGCAGTTTGTAACCCTGAAAGTGCTGTTGTGATTAGGGAAAGACAAACAAAATTATGTCAAAGACAAAACCATTGTTGATTTGTGATATAGTTCAGCAATGCCAAGACCCTTGAGATGTTCTCTGTACCCAATACCTCAGGCAGTTTACAGTCCAGAACACAAGACTTCCCCAGGAATATAAACAATAAAGAGGAATGCAGAAACAAACAAGGACAGCAGTCTGAATACAACTGGCCACTAGAGCTATACAGTTCTGTGAGGTCGTACCTGGCTCATGATCTCCCTCTTCTTCAAAAATCCAAACAATTCAAGGCATCCTAACAAAGGCCAGCCCAGGAATACTGGCTCTCCCTGATTTTATGTGCTGCCTCAGGTAACTTCAGAACTGGAGATAGCCTGGGACCTGGTCTCTGACCTATCACACACATCTGCTCAGATGCTCTGGCTTCTTCAGCAGGTTCAGACATGCCTAGGGTCAGTGTGCAGTTTGAAGTTGAAGGGAAAAAATATGCATAATGAACTAACCAGATGGTGATGGTGTCCTTTTCCTCCTGCTTGAGGATGTCAGAATGATGTACCCTGGGTTTAATATTATAGTTTAGGATACTGTACCTTTTCCTCAGTAAATCCTGCCTGGAACAATAAGAATACTAATACTGGAAAATTAGTCAGTCAATTAACTAGAATTTATCAAGCACCTATATACCAACCCCTATGGGGAAGCTGTGGCCTCAAGGCTTCATGTGGTCCTCTAGGTCCTCAAGTGCGGCCCTTTGACTGAATCCAAACTTCACAGAATGAATCCCCTTAATAAAAGAATTTGTTCTATAAAATTTGGACTCAGTCAAAATGCCACACCCAAAGACCTAGAAGGTCACATATGTCTTCAAGGCCACAGGCTCCCTACCCCTGTATCAGACATTATTCTAAGAGCTGAGATGCAAAGAAAGGTCAAAAAAATGACATTTTTTCTCCAGTTCCAGAAAAGCTTTCCTGTGATTACATAACAATCCATATTTAAACATTGTATTCGTATTATTTTCAGGGAGCTTACTATGAAATAAATGACATCATTCAGATGGACATGACCTCATTTTTCATCTTTAATATATTTCAATATGTCACTAATATATTTTGGTATGTCAAAGATCTGTGGTTCCATCTATGTAGGCATGCTCTTCACTGATGTACAATCTTTCTGTCTTAGTAGATGGTTTGGGAGAATTGTTGTTGCCAAACTATTCTTCATAGAGCAGTTAGTATGGTGATGAGACTCTCTGAATTAAGTGAGTTCATCTCTGAGCCCATAATAGATTCCTGTTAGCAAGGAGGGAGGCAGAGCCAAGATGGCAGAGTACAGGGGAAGCAATCTAGCTGAACTTTCCCATTCCCCTCCAAACAACTTAAAAAAAAAACTCTTCAAATTTCGGAGCAGTAGAGCTAACAAAAAGTCAGAGTAAGACATTTTTTCCAACCTAAGACAATTTAGCAGGTCAGCAGGTGAGGTCTATGACAACAGTGTGGGAGCTGGGCTGGAGTTTGGCAACTATATCAGCAGTAGGCCTTGGAGGCAGCTACAACAGCAGCAGCAACAGTAGTAGCCTCAGAAGCTTTCAGCCCAGAGACCATAAGAGGATCAGACAACTGGTCAGAAAGAGATTAAAGGGAACCCTTTGCTGGCACTGGGTGCAGCTAGCACTGACTGGCAGCTCTATTGACCATAAGCAGTTCTGGTTGCAGTTCCAGGGCAGAGAGGAGTGCTAGCACTTATGGCTGCAGGAGAGCAGGGGACCTGATCATAGTTCCAGGGTCAAGAGAAGCTCTAGTGCTTGTGGCTGTAGGGAAACAGGGGCCTTCCCTGTGTAAAAACTAGAGCTCAGACTAGGAGAGCGGTGACCAAAGCTCTCCCTAGATCACACAACCTTGGAAGCACTGAAAACTTGCAGACCCCCAGAACTAGTTCTAGAAACAGCAGCATGTGAACAGTGTCTCCTCACCCCTGGCTGAGCAAGTCCAACTTTAACATGAAGTTCAAAATCGAGAAATAGGCTGAGCAAACAACAACAACAACAAATGAACAAACAAACAAACAAACAACAACAACAAAGAACTTGACTATAAAAAGTTACTAGGGTGGCAGGAAAGACCAAAACATAAATTCAAAAGAAGACAACAATGTGAAAACAGCTCCAAGCAAAACCTTAAAGGAAAATGTTAATTGAACCCAATCCCAATAAGAATTCCTAGAACAGTTAACAAAAGAGATAAGAATGGTAGAGGGAAAATTGGAGAAAGAAATGAAAGTGATGCAAGAAAATCATGAAAAGAGAATTAACAGCTTGGTAAAAGAGGCACAGAAAATAATGAAGAAAACAACACTTCTAAAAACAAAATTGGCCTAATAGTAAAAAAGGCACAAAAATTCACTGAAGAAGAGAACTACTTAAAAGGTAGAATTGGCCAAATGGAAAAAGAGGTACAAAAACTCACTCAAGAAAGTAATTCCTTAAAAATTAGAGTTGGAAAAGTGGAAGCTAATAAGTCCCTGAAATATTAAGAAACAATAAAGTCAAAAGAATGAAAAAAAAAACAGGAAAATGTGAAAACAACTGAATTGGAAAATAGATTGAGGAAAGATAATTTTAGAATTATTGGATTACCTGAAAACCATAGTCAAAAAAGGAGCCTAGACATCATATTTCAAGAAATTATCAAGAAAAACTACCCCAATATTTAGATCAAGAGAGTAAAATAGAAATAGAAAAAAAATCCACCAATCACCTCCTGAAAGAGATCCCCAAATGAAAACTTCCAGAATATTAAGGCCAAATTCCAAAGCTCCTAGGTCAAGGAGAAAATGTTGCAAGCAGCCAGAAAGAAACCATTCAAATATCATCGATCCAGAGTCAGGATCACACAAGATTTAGCAGCTTCTGCATTAAAGGAGTGGAGGGATTGGAATATGATATTCCAGAAGGCAAAAGAGCTAGAATTACAGCCAAGAATCATCTGCCCAACAAAACTTAATCTTTCAGGGGGGAAATGGACATTCAATGAAATAGAGAACTTTCAAGCATTCCTGATGAAAATATCAAAACTGAAACTGACATTCAAACCCCAGACTCAAGAGAAGCATAAAAAGGTAAACAGGAAAGAGAAGTCATAAAGAATTCAATAAAGTTAAACTGTTTTCATTCCTATTTGGGAAGAGGATACATTTACTACTAAGAACTTTATCATTATTAAGGCAATTGGAGTCTACATAGACAGAGAACATGGTTGTGAGTTAACTATGTCGGGATGAGCTCTCTCTCTGTCTCTCTCTCTCCACCAGTCCCTCTCCCCAACAAAAATGAAGGGATGAGGAAGAGGGCTACACAAGAAGAATGGGAAACAGAGAGGTATAATGGGGAAAGTTTTCTCATATAAAAGAGGCATGCAAGGAAGAACTTTCATAGTGAAGGGAAAATGGAAGGATGGTGGGTAACGCTCAAACATCAGAATTGGTTCAAAGAGGGAAGAATTATATACACAAATTCAGTTGGGTGTAGAAATCTATCTTATCAAAAACAGGCATAGACCAAGATCTCACACCATATATCAAGATAAGGTCAAAATGGATACATGATTTAGACATAAACGGTGATATCATAAGCAGATTAGGGGAGCATGGAAAAATTTATCTGAGAGAATCACATGATAGAAAATGAATAATTTTGATTACATCAAATTAAAAAATTTTTGCATAAACAAAACCAATGCAGCCAGGTTTAGAAGGAAAGCAGGAAAATGGGGGAGGGATTTCACAGTAAGTTTCTCTCATAAAGGCCTCATTTTTCAATATATAGAGAATTAAGTCAAATTTATTAGAAAACAAGTCATTCCCCAATTGATAAATGATCAAAGGATATGAATAGGTTGTTTTTGGAAGAAGAAATCAAAACTGTCTATAGTAATATGAA
Source organism: Vombatus ursinus (assembly GCF_900497805.2). Lineage (NCBI taxonomy): Eukaryota > Metazoa > Chordata > Mammalia > Diprotodontia > Vombatidae > Vombatus > Vombatus ursinus. The sequence continues at coordinate 452,175 of NW_020954579.1, read as the reverse complement.
AAATGTTCTAAATCACCATTGATTAGAGAAATGCAAATTAAAACAACTTGGAGGTACCACTTCACACCTATCACAAATGACAAATGCTAGAGGGGATGAGGAAAATATGTCCACTAATAACTTATTGATGAAGTTGTGAACTGGTTATCTGGAGAACAATTTGGAACTATGCCCAAAGGGCATAAAACTGTGTATACTCTTTGATCCAACAATACTACTACTAGGTTTGTACCCCAAAGAAATAAAAGAAAAAGGAAAAAAACTATATGTACAAAAATATTTATAGCATCTCTTTTACGATGTCAAAGAATTAGAAATTGAGGGGAATGCTCTTCGATTGGGGAATGGTTGAACAAATTATGGCATATGAATTTGATGGAGTACTTTTGTGCTATAAGAAATGATAAGGGGGGTGGTTTCAGAAAAAAACAAACAAACACAGCAAGAACTATATGAACTGATGCAAAATGAAGTAAGAAGAACTGGGATATTATTATGCACAGTAACAGCAATGTTGTAATGATGAAACTGAAAGACTTGCCTACTGTGATCAATACAATGATCTAAGACAATTCCATAGGATTCATGATGAAGAAATGCTATTTACCTTTAGAGAGAGAACTGATGAACTTGGACTGCAAGTTAAAATATAATTTTCTTGCTTTATTTTTTATTTTTTTGCATTTTTGTGATATGGCCAATATGTTTTCCATGATTTCATATGTATACTTGATATAAGTTGCTTGCCTTCTCAATGGGTGGTGGAGAGATGGGAGGGAGAGAATTTTGAACTCAAAATTTAAAAAAAAATATTAAAAAGAAATAAATAATAAATTTGTTTTTTTTAAACCCTAGTACTAAATAGAGCATTTACTCTGGTACAAGGAAAATGCATACGCACAAAATAGGCACGATAATAACACCTATGTGCCAGGATTGTTGTGAGGATCAGATGAGATAATAATAGTAAAGTCTTTGCTAACCTTAAAGCACTATACATAAATGCTATCTATTAATAAACGGTTGTTGACTGACCGACTGATGTAGTTTGTACAGAGCATGCACAGATAAGCAGTACTTTAATGTCACTCTATGATTTCTTTTGCACACACCAGCAGAAAATTTAATGTCCTCATTGGTGAACCAATAAATTAAAAATGCATCTTCTATTTCAGATTTCTTATTTACCCTTCGAGTTCTCCCTCCAACAGGCGGCGGTAGGTCCCAATCTCCATCTCCAGCCGGGTCTTGATGTTTAGGAGTTGTTCATACTCTGCATTCTGACGCTCCATGTCGCTCCTCATCTGGGAGAGCTGAGCCTCCAGATTGCCAATTTGGAGCTGTATCTGGGAGAGCTGATTGCAGTAACCACTTTCGGTTTCCGCTAAGGTATCTTCAAAGGACTTTCTCTGCATATTAATGAAGAATGGTGCTAATTCAGTGATGAGCAAGGGAAAAGAGCCTTTAGGGTGGAAGGATAGATAACTAGTTTTATAAGCAAGGTTCTTTTTGTTTTGCTATCACTTTTGAATTAGAATAGTGCATAAAATCAGAGAATTGAGAGCTGGAAGGAACCAAACTCACTAAGTTCAACATTTTCATTTTACAGATGGGGAAACCGAGGCCAAGAGAGTTGAAGTAACTTGGCAAGGTCATATAGGTTCTATGACTTGAACTCAGGTCTTCTAGCTCTACCACCAGTGCTCTTTTCTTTATATCCATCCCATTGCCCTCTTTGTTGGAAGCACTATTACCGAGTGCTTTTCCATACCATAGCAAGCTGAGACTGGAGCTCAATTTCTAAACTTTGGAGCGTGCGCTTCAAGTCCGTTATTTCGCTCTTGCTTGTCTGCAGCTGTTCCGTGTTGCTGCTGATCTCCTTCTTGAGTTCTCCACTCTGAAATACAAGAGAAGGTATCAGGCCAACCTATGGGAAAATCGGAATTCATTTGTCAAGGTAGCACAGTGCCTCGACCTACTTTTTCAATGAACCAAGCTTCGGCTTCCTTGCGATTCTGCTCGGCAATGACTTCGTACTGCCCTCTCATGTCATTCAAGAGTTTGGTCAAGTTGATTCCTGGAGCAGCATCCATCTCCACGCTAATCTGGCCGGGCCCCCCAGCTTGGATGGTCTGAAGTTCCTAGGAAAAGCAAGGAAGAGTGACGCAGCTGTGGATTCTCTCCAATTTATTCCCACTGTAGTTTGTTTATACATAGTTCTTTGCATAATGTCTCCACTGCACTGTGAGCTCCTCGAGGGCAGGAACTGACTTTTTTTTTTTGTAGCCCTAGCACTTAACACAGTGCCTGGCACATTGTAGGTAGTTAACAAATGTGTATTGATTTGACCAACCGTGTCCCAGGAACTGGTTAATTTAACCTATCATTGTTCATCATCATCACCATTTAGATAGTGCTTTAAGCTCATGCATTCTCAGATTCACAGGCTATCAAAAGTGTTGTTTATTTAAACCTGCTGCTTAAGCCCAGAGGATGACTGGGACTTGCCCAGGATCACATGGGTAATAAGGCCAAGTCAGTATTTGAACCTAAGTTCTCTGTCTCCAAATCCAGCATTCTTTCCATTTGCCTCCCCTAAAGTGAAAGTGGACTTCTCTAGGATTTGGACCCAGAAATCCTTGAAACCTTAAACAAGAATCTTACCCCTAGACCATTTGGCTTTCTTTAAAGTATCATCCCTTCCACGAGGATTTGTACTGTATTTTGTTTTTATTTTTGAAATGTTTGATTAAAACCTTAATAATTGAATATCAGTGCAGCTAATTAGACTTGCTTAATAATTCCTTCTAAATCTCAGGGCATATGTAATGTGATTCTTTCCACATTTCAGTGTATCTACCCCAAGGCCCCATCGGGACTCTTTGTCCATTCATTCCTATTCACTTTCCCTCTCTTTCCTCCCTCTCCTTCTAAATAAAACATTTATCAAGCATTAGTTATGTGCCAAGCACTGTACTTACCATCTCATTTACAAAGGAGAAAATGGAATTACCATGAAATAATGGATAAAGCACTGCATTTGGAGTCAGGGTTCAAATTCTGCCTTAGATACTTACCAGTGACTGGGCAAGTCATTTAATCTCTCTGTGCCTCAGTTTCTTCATTGGTAAAATGAAGGGATTGGCATGATAGTCTCTGATGTCCCTTCCAGCTCTAAATCTATGATCCTGTGAGTCCCAGAGAAGTGACCTGCTCAAGGTCATATAGCTAATAAGCAGTAGAGCCATGCGTGATTTGAACCCAGGTCTTCTGGCTCCAAGTTCAATATCCTTTCCACTTTCTGAACAGGAATACACTGAGTAGGCTCATAGGCACCAAAAACATGGTAGAAATCTTTTCAGCCCTCTGATGTCAGGGGACAAGACAAGTATCATTTATGTGATGGGGGCAGCTGGTGGCACAGTGGATAAAGGGTTGGACCCAGAGTCTAGAAGTCCTGAATTCAAATTCATCCTCAGACACTTACTGGCTATGTGACCTTGACTTAATCTCTGTTTACCTCAGTTTCCTCATCTTTAAAATGAGGTTAATAACAGTACCTACCACCCAGGGTTGTTTAGGATCAATTGAGATAGTATTTTAGCAACAGTGCTTAGCACAGTGCCTGGCACATAGTAGGTGCTATAAAATACTTGCAATTATAACTATAATTATGATGCCTTTCTCTGTCATCAGGTAGTCAGTCCTATTTCAGGGGTTGAATGAAATTATTTCTAAGGCTCCACTCAGCTTTAAAATTCTATAGATCTGTGTCCATCCAATTTTAGAAAAGAATGACAAGACTAGAGCCACTAAACTAACTTTATTCCCCCATCGTCAAAGTGAAAAGTGAGAAAAATCTGCTGATGGAAGCATCAACAGCAGCCAGGGACTCCACCCTTCTGTCTTCATATCTGAATCTGCTTTCCTTCTATAAATGAACTTCATCCCCCCATCACACACATCCAGCCAAACAAACCTCCCAGAAGTCAATAAAAGAAGCCCCCTTCATTCTTCTTCTAACTTAATAAGAATGTAAATTGGAGTGGGTTGGGGGGAAGGAGGAGGAAGACCTTGGGAGTGACAGATGCCCCCTCACCTCTTCATGGTTCTTCTTAAGATAAGCCAGCTCTTCCATCAGGCTTTCAATCTGCATCTCCAGGTCAGCCCTGGTCAAGGTCAATTCATCCAGCACCCTGCGCAAGCCATTGATGTCAGCTTCGACATTCTGGCGAAGGGCCTGCTCATTCTCGTACCTTAAAAGCAAAGGACAGGATGTTCCAGGGGATCAAAAATAAAATACCAAAAAAAAACCCCAAAAACCCAAAAAACAAAAACAAAAACAAAAAACAAACCAAAACCCACCGGAAGAAGTGATTTGTTTCAGGCACTAATTAGCACGAACACTTTGAATGGCTACCTATCTCAGAATAGAGAGGCGGTATGGCCTAAGGGATAGAAAGCTAACCTTGGAGAAGGGAAGGCCTAAATTCAGCCTTTGCCTCAGTTTACTTGCTAGCTGTGTGATCTAAGGCAAGTCACTTAAGTTTTTAGTGCCCCCCAGAAATTCTTTAAGTCTCCAAATGACAGGTGGGCTGCTGATGAGACTCAGAAGAGGGAGTTTCTGCACTGAAAATTCCCTATGCTGAAAAAAAAACCACGTCTGGGTAGAGTTTCAGGGGGAAAAAAGCAATTATTTAATATGATACCATGTTTACTGGAATCATCTACTTCTTCTCCTGATTTTCCTGCCCACACAGATATTTGATTGCTCCACTGGAAGGCAAGGGAAGAAGAAAGAACGAAAAAAAGGTCCTCTGTACTTTGGGTAGACCTCTGTGTGGTGAATTTCTAGTGGGGGGGTAGATGAGCACTGGATGGGTAGGCATGAGCAAGCTGCTATCTGAATTGTTGGGAGGACTTACCAACATTACTTAATAGCAGATACACTATTGTATTGAAATATGGAAAGTTTTATTCATTGGAAATGAACAAAAAGGAAGGATAAAGAAAGGAGAGAACTGCCACTGTCAGATTTGGCTAGGCTTGCGCTTACTTCATCCTGAAATCATCAGCCGCCAACCTTGCATTGTCGATCTGCAAAATGAGCCGAGCATTCTCAATTGTGGCTGAAATAATCTGGAAAAGTACAGAAAAGGGATTTCTAAAAGCACTGAGAGACTGGCCCAGACATTCTGTTCAGATCAGGAGATATGGTAATAAATTAAATCATTTTAGATTCTGCCAGATTTTCGATTTGCTTATTTTTAAAAACTAAAGTTGTGTGTTAAGAAACACCTTCCTTCCTCCTTCCCTCCCTTCCTCCTCTCCTCTCCTCTCCTCTCCTCTCTTCTCCTCTCTTCTCCTCTCTTCTCCTTTCCCTTCCTTTCCTTCATTCCTAAGGATCACAGGCTCTGGAGATGAAAGCAAGGGTAAATTGAACCAGCTCAAAAAGCTGACACCATTATTAAATTTTTTATTTTGTTGATTGTCTCAACCAGAGGGGTCAGACTTGCTTCTACAGGCTGCAAGACAGTAGAAAACATTATCCTGCTGGAATCAGATTAAAATGTAATTGAGAAAAGTTTAACAAAATAAATAAAAATTATAAACCAACACAGGTAATGTTAATTTGTGATTTTCTAAGGAAATAGGTGGCCTGCAGGGATCCATTTCTCTTTTTGTTTGATTCCACCGGTCAATATTGAAGAAAGTTTTAATACTGCAGACTAAACTTTGAAAACAAAAACAAAAACAAAAACAGTATGCATAATTCTGGGAACCCCCAGCCCAATTGTTAAGCCTTTACTATCATATTCCTGTATTGTTTTATAAACAGGATTAGAGATCAGCAGGAATGGAATTAAAAGCTCATGAAATGAAGGCATCACCAGATTGTGGGCCTGGTTACCATTCAGTTGTTGTTCACTTGTTTTTCACTCATGTCCTATTCTTTGTGACTCCATTTGGCGTTTTCTTGGCAAAGATGCTGGAGTGGTTTGCCATTTCCTTCTCCAGCACATTTTACAGATGAGGAAACAGGTTAAATGACTTACTTAGGGTCACACAACTAGTAAGTGTCTGAAACTGGATTTGATCTCAGGTCTTACTGACTCTAGGCCCTGAGCTCTATCCACTGCACCATCTAGCCATCCCCTGTTGACTATAGGCTGATGATCATAATGATAATGGGCATTTATACAGTGCTCCAAGGTTTGCAAAGTGCTCTACATCCATTGTTTCACTTCAGCCTCCCAACACACCTGGCTGGAAGGGACCTTAAAAGATCATAGGTTGACAACTGGAAGGGATATTAGGGATCACCTGGTCCAGCCCTGTTATTCTACGGATGAGGAAAGTGAAGCCCAGATTGTTAAGTGAAGTAGTAAGTAGTTAAGTCAGGATTAGAATCTAGGTCTCTAACCCCAAATCCACTGGTTTTCTCACTGTATTAGGCTGCCTCTTAATTAGTCTAGAGATCTTATACTTTTAATACCCTCATATTACTGCTGAGGAAATGAAAACCCATCAAGGTTCAATGACATAACCAACATCACATAGGGAGCAAGTTGCAGAGATCAAATTCAAAGCCATGTCCTCTGACTCCAAATCTATGGCTCTTCTGTTACATCACAGAGGAAACACAGTTCACATTAAGAAAGATACAGTGGGATGTAAATTCCTTGAGCTCAGGGACCATTTTCATTTTTTGTCTTTTGTAACCATAAAGCCTAGCACAGTCCATGGCACATAGTAGGTGTTCAATAAATTACTCCTGGAATTGAATAGATACAAAGAAGGACAGCTAGGTGGTACAGTGGACAGAAAGCCAGACCTGGAGTCAGGAAGACTCATCTTCCTGAGTTCAAATTTGGCCTCAGACACTTACTAGCTATGTGACCCTGGGCAAGTCACTTAACCCTGTTTGCCTCATTTTTCTCATCTGTAAAATGAGCCAGAGAAGGAAATGGCAAACCACTCCAGTATCTTTGCCAGTTGTTCAGTCATTTTCAGTTGTGTCTGACTCTTGGTGACCTCCATGGTTCACCAACAGTCAGGTACAGCTGAACAAGAACAAGAATAGCAATAATAAGAATAACAACTACAATAAGGAACTATCAGTCTTTATAGTTTTGAAAAATAGTGCAAGTACTATCAGATTAATTACATTTAACATTAGCACAATTTAGTAAAAGATTAAAATGAAAGCTGAATTATTAAAATCTTTAATTTATATTTATTTTAAAATTTGATTGATTAATTTAACATTTAATTTATATTATAATTATATTACAATTCATGTCAGGAGTCAGATTAAAATTACATGGGCACTGAATAGCCACTGCTACTATAAATGTTGCAATGGCAGAACTATTCTTACCTTATTCTTTAGATCTTCGATTAATGGGTAGTATTTTTCATAATCATTTCCTGACACAGAATCGCTCTTCACACGCGTTTCATACCAGTCTCGAATTTTGCTCTCCAGTTCAGTGTTTGCTTCCTCTAGAGCCCGGACTTTAGCCAGGTAGGAAGCCAACCTGTCATTGAGGTTTTGCATGGTTTCCTTTTCTGATCCAGAAAGAAGGACTCCATCGTTGCTACAGGGGATGCCTATTGAGCCACCAGCTAGCCCTCCGCCATAACCATTCCCTAATCCTCCTCCATACCCACTGCCCAGCCCCGCTCCATAACCATTTCCTAGTCCCCCTCCATAACCACTGCCCAGCCCCCCTCCATAACCACTGCCCAGTCCTGCTCCATAACCACTGCCCAGCCCTCCACCAAAGGCACTCCTGGAGCTGCTGCCAAAGCCACAGCTGGAACCAAACATGGATGCAGCACTGAAACTACCCCCTGAGTTTGCCCCAGAGCCAAAAAGGTTTCCACCAAAGCCACCTCCACTACTGGTGCTGGACAACCGGCTGAGCTGGCCGCCCCCCACCCCACTGCGAGAAGAAGTCTTCTCAGAGGCCCCAGAACTGTGGACAGAGAGAGACATGGTATCGATGCAGAGATTGCTCAGTTGGCAAAATGGAGAAGCAGAGGGGCAAAATAGGCTGAGATGTGCAACCTTTTATACCCATGAAGTGGGCGTCGCAGTTGTCAAGTCCAAACCTGCACACAACAATAAAATTCAACCCTTTATTTTTCTTTCATCAGCTCAGCATCCCCTGACCAAGTTAAGTCATATGTGCAGGTAGAAATTGTTTATTGGTGCAAAAATAAGAGTGCCCACTAGGTATTTGTTTGACAGAGATTGGGTGGGGTAGAATTTGCTTGTCAGAAGGAATTCCCTTACCCTTGCATAGACAATGTGTTGCTTTACTAACATCACCCAAGTCTATTTCTCATTCATATTTAAAGTCCTTTACAACCTGGTCCCTTCCTAATGTTCATCTTCTTATACTTTACTCCCCTCTAAGTACTCCATGATCTAGTGACAATGGCCTCCTTGCTGTTACTTGCACATCACATTCCATCTACCACCTCCTTGTCTTTGCATTTATTGTCCCCTGCACCTGAAATACTTTGATCCCTAACATCTGCCTCTTATTTTCCCTTGGCTTCCTTTAACACTCAGCTCAAAGTCCACCTTCTGCAGGGAGCCCTTCCCATTTTTCCCCAACTGCTAGTTCCTTCCTTTCTCATACTGCCTTCCATCTACTCTATGTATATCTTGTATGTACCTTGGCATTTTTGCGTTGTCTTGCCAGTTAGAATGTGATCTCCTTGAGAGCAAGGATTATCTTTTTGCCGTCTTTTTATTTTCAGCACTTAAGACAATGCCTCATACATTTAAAGAACTAAATGCTTGATGAGGGGCTATTTTCTTTCTCTGGTGTCCCAGAGACCAGCATAGCTTATTGCATATAATAAGTAGGTATTTAATAAATATTTTTGAGTGAATAAATGCATAGTGCACAAAGATAATGAAGTGAGCTATTGAATGTTCTGAAGTAACTTGAGCTTGTGTCAGGATGAAATAATTAGTCAACTTCAAGTCAACAACCGTTTATTACATCTCTGCTATGTGTCAGATATTGTACTAAGCTCTGGGGATAAAAAGGAAAGTAAAACACTGTCCCTGCTATCAAGGAGTTTACAATTAAATCTAAACCTGAACTCTGTCTTCTTTCTACAACTAGTATGTCCTTCTCAACTTCCCAATTTCTGTTAATTGCACAGACAATCATTCTAATAACTTAGTTTCAAAACCTAAAAGTCATCTTTGATCATCCCTTTCATTTCTATATCCAAGCAATCTCCAAGTCTGTCAATTATACTTCCATAACATCCCTCAAATCTTTTCCTATCTCTTTACTCCCATAGCTCCCACAGTCTTGTTTCATGTACTCTGCAATCCAGCTGAGAACAGCTAGCTGATCCCTAAACTTGATACACCATTTCTTGTTTCCATACATTTTTAACCAGCAAGTTGCATTGCTTCCTACTAGCCGTGTAAAATTTACAATAAGAATCAGGTGCTGGGAAAACCTACCCTCAACCGTATACTCCATCTAGTACCAGGGAGAACTCTGGGGAAATATCCACTGAGTTCCATGATTCCCATATGATTGTAGAACTCTGTCCCCTAATACTGCTCATTTATGGGTGGCACACTCAGTCATTAATCTAAAGACTGTGCTCAGTGTGGATTTATCCAATCAGAAGAAGAACAAGGATGAACAACAACAACAACAACAACAACAACATCCAATCAGAACAGCTCTCAAGTTCCATCTTACCATAAACGTTTCTCTCTTCAATGGCAGTATTTCACTGAGCTCTAGTTAGGGAGTAGGGCACAATGGAGGTGGCTACATAGACAAGCACACTTGATGTATAGAGTTTTTACTTATAGACATAGAATCAAGTAAATAAGTATATCAATTTATTGTATCAAATAAAATAGAATAATGATTTCATGGCTACACTCAGTTTCTTCCAGATTCTGGCCTCCCATGATCTGGAAGTCTTACCAAAGACATAGTACTCATGCTTAGTCCTGCTAGATGATTTCCCAAAGCTGTTCCTATTGCAGCTTCCAAGAGATCACAGCCACATTAGTTGAGAGTTCAGGAACTCAGAGTAATTTGCCTTCACTTTATGGTTCAGAGAGAAGGTCCTCTGGATACATTCTTTCTCATTCTCCAGTGCTTTACTCTGACGATTTCTCCAGCCTCTTGTGCTTCATTGGTGCGTCTTCTGATGGTCTTGCCCAGAGGAATCAGTCTTATCATAGGAGGCTGGTAAGTTGAGCACATAAGACCTTCTATGTCCTGCTCGCCATCTTGGTTCCCTGGTTTTTCTTCCTTTGTGTTCAGGTTTTCCTGCTGGCCAGGAATGATATTTCCTTCTCTATTTATTCAGTTTTTCAAGTGAGTTTGCCCAATCTGCCTTCTTTTCCCCAGCCCAGTAATCACGGCAAGAAAAAACTCGTGGAGTTAAGCCATCTCTCACTACTAGAATCTACTTCTTCCTTTTCCTAGGCTGTCAAAGCCCTTCTCTTCCTTCAAAGTTCAGCTCATATACTGCCTCCTATGAAAATTTCCTTAATTCTTCCCATTGGAAATATTCTCTCCCATCCTCAATTTTGCCTCCATCATTCTTATCATGCATTAAACTTTATGAGTTCAAAGAAATTTAAGACTAAAGAAGAAGATGGACTTATAGAAAGAGAAGGGGATCACAGGTATATTGCTTTTGTGACTCAGCGTATCTTTGTGATATCAGGAAAAGGCTTAGAAAACCCTTAACGTATTGAATGAACACCTTGTGGAAAACTTATGGGAGGGACAGGGTTCACAGAATGGTCAGCCATAGATACATTTGAATCTGCATCCTTGGAAGGAATATCCACATCACTCAGATAATAGTCCATTTAAGTATTCAATACTTGAATGGGTCCATAGAGGACATAAGTATTTTTCAAAGGAAAATATAAAACTTTAGCCCCAAATATGCTATATATGTGTAGGGCATGCATACATGCATATGCACATACAAAATGTGCATGTATCTACAAATGCACATATACATACAAATACAGTACATCTGGGACTAACATTTTGCATTCTGCTTCTGAAGTTATTTGACTTGACAGAACTTACTTTTCCTTAATCTTTAGTAGTTTTTAAAATGTCCTTTCAGACTCATTTAACTTTAATAAAGATGACATCGTAGACATTTTGATGAAAATTTGTTCTGAATCCAATTATATGCGGTGAACAGAATCACTCATTACAACCATAAAGCAAATGTCAGTGGAAATCTCCTTTACTACTATTTTTGCATAATATAAATCAATTAGCTCTCTCTTTTTTTTTTTTTTGCAGTTTTGAGAGATGAAAAGAATTGTTTCTGACAACTTGACAACTTTAGGCTTGTATGTTTATTGCAATAGGCTGGTGGAATTTTAAGTGGAAGAAAGACTTGTGTTGTACTTAGAGAGGGGAGCAGTAAGTTTAGTGTGAGAATTCACAACTTCCTTCAAAAGTTTAGAAAATCTCTGGCTAATTAAAAAGAAGTTTTACTTAGAGCAAATGGTATCTTTTTTTTTTTTTGCAAGGCAATTGGGGTTAAGTGACTTACCCAGAGTCACACAGCTAGTAAGTGTTAGGTGTCTGAGACTGGATTTGAACTCAGGTCCTCCTGACTCCAAGGCTGGTGCTCTATCCACTGCACTACCTAGCTGCCCCACAAATGGTATCTTAATTAGAGAAAGTTGTTAATATGATATTGACAGAACAGTAGAAAGATCAGTGGACCTTGAGTTTCATTGAGGTGAAAAAATTTGCTTAAGGTCAGTAGTTAATGAGTGGCTCAGAAATCAGGATTCAAACCCAGGTCATCTAACTGCAAATTCATCAATCTTTTTTATCACTGCAGAATTTATCTTCGTGGTAACAAAAATTGGTCAGCCATTTTGAGGACAAAATGGCCACATATGTATTCTAATTTTAAAGGTGGTGAGTATTAGGCACTCAACTTATTACATTATTTATCTGATTTTCATTCTTCCTTTCCAGCTCTGCTGGGATCTATATAACAAAAATTTTAAGAACTAAATTGGGGAAGAAAAATTCTCCCATTCCCACATAAAGCCTAGACATAGATCTGACATTCTGGATTCCAAGGGGATTAATTGGTATAAAACAATTGGATATTTTAATAGTAACCATAGTGAATTGTAAAACTGCCTATTCTCAAGAATCTCAAAGAATTTTGGCAAAATTTATGACTATATATACCTGTATTAAGTAATAAAAAGGTAAAAGTTTCTTGTTTTATAGATGCAAGAAGGGCAAATGAATGACGTCATGTTTCCTCAATTATCATTGGTGGGTTTTGGAGGTCAAAACTCTAACATCTAGTTCCCAGGTCTCTGTGCAGATTTGGCCACATTTCTTGGAAGTCAACACTGAAGAAACTGCAGGTGTCATAATTTAAAGACAATTATAGAGAAGTCTACATTTTGGTGAAAAAGAATTGAGTTGGAGAATTGGGCTAAATATAATACTATGAAATTCATTAGGGATAAATGTAAAGCCTAACATAGGTTCAGAAAATCAACTTCACAAGAGTAGGATGTGAATAAATGTATCTGATGAATGGTCAATTAGAGGTAAACAAAGATGTTAACACTAGCTTCTATGTGGTCAGTGTTAGCTAATATCATGTTAATGTAAACTGAGGATCAGCATACTTCCACATGAAATTAGTTACCATAAAGAAAATGACATTGCTAATCTCTGAAACCTGAAAAAATGCACCATATAATTAGTTATCATACCATCTACAAAATGACCTTGTTCAAACCTTGTTTGTTACAGAATAGTACAAAGAATCCTCAGTGTACCTAATCTATTAATTTGTGATACCATTTACCTTTAAGCTTTGAAAAGATAGTTGTCTCTAAGTTGAATGTGAAAAGGTAAGAATATATACATTTTCAATTCACAAAACAAGATAATAATTAGTCACTGAATCATATGGTTTATTGACAAGAGTATAAGGAAAGTCATTATTTCACTTTGTGAGAGGCTAGGGTCCTTGATAATTTCTTAGATGCTCATTTCAAATATGGTTCCCTGCATTTTTAATCTCCTACGCATGTGCCATGAGTCAAATTCTTAAAAATATGCCATGGAAGGTGGGTAAGGGACAAGAAATAGAAGCCTAATTCAGAGGAGATTGAGAGATCTGGACCTCTGAAGTTCAGTGAGATCGTTAGAGAAATAGGCATGACTAGGAAACAGACTACAGAAAAAACATATGCACTTTGGGGGAAAAAAAACTAAAGAAATTTTTCTTCCATTTATGTTTGTATTTATAAGATTATCTATATCTTATAGATATATGCATCTATAAGATAAGGGTTTTTCATGATTAGAAGGTCCACAACTTTCAGTCAAGGAAGCAGCAAAGATGCTTTAAATTTCCTTGCACCAATTATACTAACAATTTATTTGCAATATTCTTGCAAATGTTCTGAGTGAAGAAGAATATTTAGAGGGTATTTTTTTTAACTCCCATAGAAGAATATGATCAATGAGTTTCTTATATCTTGTTACTGTAGAACATCCACCAGGCTTTGTGAAAGGGACTTTCCTAATAGAACGTTGTCAAGTTTGATCAAGTTTTTCCGACTTGTTGAACCCGCCTTCTTTTCGTAGCTGTTTATAACTTCTCTTCTATTTCTTTTACTTGAGATGACACGACCTTGCCATCTACTACTTCTTCCACAACTGTCTTAATCTTCCTGGTTTTCGTTATTTCTGGATGAGAGATAGAAATGGAACTTGATTTTTATTCATGCATGTGAATCTAGCCATTCACATTTCTCTGTCTCTGTCTCTCTAGGGTCTCTCTTTGTCTCTGTCTCTCTCTGTGTGTCCTGTCTCTCTGTGTCTCTCTGTGTCTCTGTATGTCTGTCTGTACATCTCTCTCTCTCTGTCTCTCTCTCTCTCTGTCTCTCTGTCTCTCTCTCCCTCTCTCTCTCTGTCTCTCTGTGTGTCCTTCTGTCTCTCTGTGTCTCTCTGTGTCTCTGTATGTCTGTCTGTACGTCTCTCTCTCTCTGTCTCTGTCTCTCTCTCCCTCTCTCTCTCTGTCTCTCTGCCTCTCTGTGTGTCCTTCTGTCTCTCTGTGTCTCTCTTGCTGTCCCTCTCTGTTTCTCTCTCTCTGTGTCTCTCTTGCTGTCCCTCTCTGTCTCTCTCTCTATGTCTCTCTCTTGCTGTCCCTCTCTGTCTCTCTCTCTGTCTCTCTCGCTGTCCCTCTCTCTTTCATTAGCGTTGAGGAATTCATTGACAACTCATCTGTAACTCACCATGCTAGGATCATAGATTTCTAGCTGGGAGGGAACTCAGAGGCCATTTATTCCAACTCCCTCATTTTACAGATGAGAAAACTGAAGAGTTTAACCCCCACTAAATAGGGAGGTTAATCCTGCATTTAAGGCAAGATTTTGAACTCAAGACTCTTAACACTACACCTAGTTCTTTCCACTGTGCCAACTGCCTGGGGCACTAAGGGGTTATGTGTCTTGCTCAGGATCACATAGTATTTGTCAAAAGTGGGACCTGAACCCAAATCTATCTAACTCCAAGGCTGGCTCCTCCATCCACTATATCATACTTGCTCTCGCCAGCTCCTATTATCAAACTTTAACTTAGCATTATTTTGTACTTATGTATTTCTTTAAAAGATTGGGCAGCTAGGTGGCACAGTGATAGAACTCTGGGCCTGGCGTCATGAAGACTCATCTTCCTGAATTAAAATCTCACCTTGGACACTTACTAGCTGTGTGACCCAGGGCAAGTCACTTAACCCTGTTTGCCTCAGTTTCCTCATCAGTCAAATGAGTTAGATAAGGAAATGGCAAACCACTCCAGTATCTTTGCCAAGAAAACCCCAAATGGGGTCATGCAGAGTAAGACATGACTGAAACAACTCAACAACAACCTCCTTTAAAAGAGCTTTTAATTTACCATTCCAATTCACCCAGTTAGTTTTACGTGATCTTAATTCATATAGTTATATGATCTTAATTATTTGCTACAAAGAATAGCATTTCACTAATCTTGGAAACCTAATTGAATGTACCACCCAATTAATTACCATCTCATCTACATAATGACTATGCTCAAACCTTCCATCTGTTTACTAATTAATACAAGGAATCCCAAATCTGTCTAATTTATTTACTTATATCTTAATGATGCTAAGCAATGCCTATTTACAAGTAAGCATTGAAAAGATAGTTGTATTTAAATTAAGTGCAATGTCTACATCTATCAAGAATTTTGACTATATGTATGCATATATATACACAGACATATACATACATATGTACACATATGCGCATATATACACAATATGTGTGTCTATAATTGGTATTTATACATATGTACAGACATATGTAGACATATAAATATATATAAATCTATATGTAAATATACACATATATAAGTATACTTGTATACATATATACATAATTATCATACAAATCACCAGATTAGAATTAGACATATATTTTAAGGATAGACAATTTCCTTGGTGTGGGTAATCATTTTGCTATTGCAGATTGCAATCCTCCACACCTTAGGAGACAGTCCTAGAGAGTTGCTGTTGCTGAGAAATCTGTCCCTTGACAGCCATTCAGGTGATGAGCCCTTCCACACTGTGTTTTTAGCCCCTCATGCATCACTGGGCTTTAGTCTAAAACTTTCCAGTTTGGTGAGATCTGACATAGCTTAAAATCCACTGGCCCAGCCTGTAAGAACCTACTATCACCTGCATATCCAGCATGAAAATTTGAAGGAAGAATCTTATAGATGAAGGCAGAAAATGCAGTGGACTACTGAATTTCATAGACCAACTCTTTCCTTATGTTTATAATAATAACTAGAATAAAATACATGTGCCAATCTGATCCTTTCCTTCCAAAATCACAGAAAACTCTAATGCATACTTTGCAATTTCCTCCTTTACCCACCTCTATTAAGGAAAGTTAAATTTTCCCCAGTGGGGCGTAGTGGAGATGTTCTTTATATTATTTTCAGGAATGTCAGGCTTTGATACAGAAGTCATAGAATCAGGCTGTTTTAGCATTTATTCCTGGCTCTTGGTAAGTCACATGAATAAAAGTTCAGCAGAACCATAACTAGAAATTCTGGTGCCTAGGGAAAATTCAGTTGTGGGAGTGGGTGTCACAGAGGATAGTCTTCTCTGTTTGGTTGCAATTGCACAGAGAGAGGAGATGGCCCATCTCATAGAGAGTTTGGCTACAGATCCCAATGAATTCTGACTCTATCCCTCAATTTTTGGGGGGAGGCAAGGTGAGAGATGCAGTAAGGAAAGAGTACAGGGGTAGAGAAAGGCTGACCTCTGCATAGGGGCTAGACCCGGGGTGATACAGTGTTGCATAGGTCCTGAAGACCAGAAGACCATAGTGGCTAAGAAGCCTGCCCCACCTCAGATCAGGCCAAAACCCCAACTACCCTCCTCTAGTTTTGGCTCCAGAATTCAGTGTTCCTGGACATGTGTGTAAAAAGCACAATGTAGAATAATTACCTTTTTCATCGATCGTGTTTAACTGGAAGTTCTCAGGTCTATTTGGAGGAAAGAAAAAGAAACAAAAACAAGTTTAGCATCATCCACGCAAATGGATCTTCCCACTATTCAATATTTAGTGTTTGACTGTCCACATATGATGTTCCCTTAGGCTAATTCTAATATTACAAACACATTTTGCTCTGCGCTACAGGACATGTTATATTGGGGCAAAATGATGACCTTTCTTTAAGATAGAGGTTCTGAACTTGGGATCCACGGGCTCATAATAGGTTTTGAAATAGATTTCAGGAGGTCTGTGAATTTGGATGAGTAACATAAATCACATTTTTTCTTCAATATAATTGGTTTCCTTCAACATAATCTATTGTATTTTATTTTGATGCACTTAAAAACATTATTATGAAGAGTTCCTAGACTTCATTAGACTGCCAAAGGGGGTCTGTGACACCCAAAAATGTTCGGAATCCCTGGTTTATGATTATGTTAACTTAGTAATATTTTCCAAGATTTTAAATTGTGTGTGTGTATGTGTGTGTGTGTGTGCAAGAGAGAGAGAAGAAGAAGAAGAAGAAGAAGAAGAAGAAGAAGAAGAAGAAGAAGAAGAAGAAGAAGAAGAAGAAGAAGAAGAAGAGGAGGAGGAGGAGGAGGGAATGGGAAGGGGGAAAGGGAGAAAAGGGGAAGGAGAGGGAAGGGGAGGGGGTAAAGGAGGGGAGAGGGCCAGAGAAGGGGCAGGGGAAAGGAAGAAGGGGGAGAGGGGAGGTGAGTGGAAAGGGGAGGAGGAAAGGGAAGGACAAGGTAGGAAAGGGAAAGGGGGAAAAGGGGAGAGGGAGGGAGAAGAAAAAAGGAGGAAGGGTGAGAGGGCCAGGGAAGAGAGAGAGGAAAGGGGAGAAGAAAAGGGGGAAGAGGAGAGGGGACGGGAGTGGGAGGGATCTGTGAAGGAGGCAGGTGAGGGAGAAATTAGCTTTAATGTCCTTTCAATAGTTCTTTTGCTTTTAGATACAGTAGTTTCCTTGAAAGTGGTTCGCATTCAATTTTATTCAAAGATATGCAGATTTCCTCAGAACTGTGCCTTAAGACACCTAGGTCACAAACTGTGCTGGTTCTGACAGCACTGTAAGTCAGCGGGAGTCCAGTGCTGCCTTCTCTTCCCTCCCATTTTCAGGCACGAGCAGTTCCAGACAGTAGCCTTTGCTGTAGCGGAGGCTGGCTGATTCCAGAGGTGATGCTCACCTGAAATCCTCTCCTTCCAGGAGGCGGCGATAAGTGGCAATTTCCATCTCCAGGCGGGTCTTGATGTCAAGGAGGGCGTTGTGTTCCCCGTTTTGTCGTTCTGTGTCGGCTCGGACTTGCATCAGCTGGGCCTCTATAGTGCTTATTAATGCCTGAATCTGAGCCAGCTGCGAACCGTAACGGGCTTTGGTCTCTTCTAGGGCGCGCTCTAAAGACTCTTTCTACATTCAATGGAGAAATAAAGGATTTAATCCGAGTAGCACACGTGGCATTTTAAGGTTGCCGAAGCACTTTCCGCACTATAACCCCGTAAAGTAGATCGTGTAAGCATCATTGCCTCCATTTTACAGATGAGCAAACTGAGGTCCAAAAAAAAGTTAATTCCCCTGGTCACACAATTAATAATTACAGTACTAGAACGCTAATCCAGATCTTCTGACTATTGCTAACACTTTCCTCTAAGCCATGGGATCCAATGTAGGGCTCTGTGGATAGATTTCAGAGGATTTGTGAACTCTGATGGGGGCTGGGGGTGGGGGTGGGGAAATACATCTTTATGTTCATTAACTTCTAACTGAGACTTAGAACTTCCTTCAATTATGAATGCAGGCAACAAAGCGCTATAGTAAGAGCAGTATCTGTGGTTTTGTGGCCAATAGAAATTACAACTATTTTCATAGCACATTATAGTTGTTGCAAATATCTCAAAATATCATTTATTCTCATCACTACTTTGAAATTACTGTAGTTACTAGACCTATTCCTAGATCACACATGATTACAATCTTCCTATCTACAGATGTTTGTGTGACCTAACTGGCAAAATATCAGGGTCTGTAGGCTTTACCAGACTTCTAAAAGGGTTCATAACATAAAAAAGGTTAAGAACTCATTTAAAAAGACTTGATTCATGGAATGAAGGCTTTTTAAAGTTTATTTTTTTTAAAAGTTTAATTAAAATTTATTAATTTTAATTATAAGTAATGTTATTAATTATCATTAATTATCAAAAATTTATTTAAAATAATAATTTAAAATAAATATTTAAAATAATAATTTAAAACAAATATTTTAAATAATAATAATTATTTAAAATAATAAAAACCTCTTTCAACTGGACAAAGATAAAGATACAGGGCACTGTGCTAATACAGATCATTAAAATAATCGTTACACACATTGTACTTATAAGCAATATTATATTATACTATAATTGTGTCTTGAGAGATAGGGTGGCATAGTGTCTAAAAGGCTTTTGAGTCAGGAAGACCTAAATTGAGTTCTGACTCTGACATATGGTCAGTGACTATAGGCAAGTTACTTAATCTCTCAGTGCCTCAGGTAACACTCTAAGACTATAAATTATAGATGAGGAGTCGACTATGATATGGGGCAGCTTCATCTTCGTGAGTTCAAATCCAGCCTCAGACATTTACTAGCTCTGTGACCCTGGGCAAGTCACTCAACCCTGTTTGCCTCAGTTTACTCATCTGTGAAAATGAGCTGGAAAAGGAAATGGCAAACCACTCTACTATCTTTGCCAAGAAGACTCAAAATGGGGTCATGAAGAGCAGGACATGATTAAAAAATAATTGAATGTCTATGATATACATAGTGGAGGAAATTCCCCTACTGGGAGTTTCCTGTACTAATGGAATTACCAATTTGAACTGTTCCTAATAGTATAGCTTATTATATGTCATATATTGTATATCATCACATTGGCATGCACACACACACACTCACACATGTGTGTATACAGATACATACATATACACCTATGTGTATGTATGCATGTGTATGTGTACACACACGTGTAAATATATATATATACATATATACACACATATATACATGTATATTTATGTATGTTAAAAAGTATGAGAGCCAGAATGGTGTAATGGAGAGAGTCAGAAAGTGGTGTAATGGAGAGAGTCTGCCTGGGAGTCAGAAAGACCTGGGTTCAAATCCTACTTCTTATACATATAAGCTGGGTGACTTACTGGTAGGCAAGTCCCTTAACTGCCAGGTAACTTTCTGTCTCTAAGTTACAGTTGAGTTGCCAGTCTGCGCTAGTGGAGGGAGTTTCTCACTAGGAGTTACTCACACCAATGACTTAATAAGTCTGGAAAAATAACTACAAAAAAGGTCACTAGTATATGCCAGATTATATTATGTTGCATGATATGATGTCATGTACATTACCATGCTGTACTGGGACTGGAGCTCTATCTCTAAATTCTGATAGGTACGTCTCAGTTCGGTCACTTGAGCTTCATTGGTCTTTAGCTCACTGGTGCTGACTTGTACCTCTGTTTGGAGACTGTTAATCTAAAAGTCAAAAAACACAAAGGAAAAAAGAAAGTCATTTAAGCTGTTCCCTCTTTTGGGGACCATCTGGAAATGTGGTCTTCCTTCTCACCCGTTTCTCAAACTGTTCTTTGGCCTCCTGAAGATTCTTCTGTGCCATCATTTCATATTTCTGCCTCATTTCATTCATGATGGTTCCAAGGTCATGGCCGGGAGCAGCGTCCACTTCCACATTGACAGTTTTACCCAGCTGTCCTCGCAGGTTAGCAACGTCCTAAGAGAAACAGCATTGCCATCAGTTCTGTTCTTAAGTTCATTCTTGTACCTCTAGCTAGCTTGAGGAAATACCAGTGGCCTAAAGACCTTATTGTATTGACCTTAGAACTAAAAATGAATGAAAATGACAGGAACAGAAGCATTGTCAACCCCAGCATCTCTTCTGTTGAGATAGATTTCTGTTGGAAGGGCTCACAGGGCACCTGGATTAGAAGATGTCTCTTTTTCCTCACCTCCTCGTGGGCTTTTTTGAGGAAAGCCAGTTCTTCAGTCAGACTTTCAATTTGTATCTCTAAGTCTGTCTTCTGCAGTGTGAGATCGTCAAAGACTTTATGCAGTCCATGGAGATCAGCCTCCACGGCCATTCTTATTCCATGTTCAGTTTCATACCTATAAGATAAGCAGAGCTGTAATGAGCAATTATGGGGGCTGGGGCAAGCAACTTGTCCTTTCCTAAGACAAATGGGAAGGTGAGAAGGGAAGAACATGGTGAGAGATGCCAAGGACAGACTTCAGACCCTAGGGGATAAGGCCCCAGCAGCAAACAAATGTAGGGACATTGGCCCACGGAGACCCGAGGAGACTGTGAGGTCATTGCTAGGGAAGGAGGAAGGAGCGCATAGATTAGAGAGGAGTAACTACAGAGGGAGGGTGCAGAGAGAGAGGAGACCATAGAGTAGTTGGCTATTATCTTTGTGATATGATTATAAAGTAATGAGGCTTTTTTTTTTTTCCTGGAACCTCCCCAGTATTTGTATGGCGCAGTGGATAGAGTACCAGGGCCTGGAGTCAGGAAGACCTGAGTTCAAATGTGACCTCAGACACTTAACTAGCTGTGTGACACTGTTCAAATCACTTAACCTCTGTTTGCCTCAGTTTCCTCATCTGTAAAATGGGAATAATGATACCACCTATTTCCCAGGGTTGTTGTGAGGATCAAATAAGATAATAAATGTAAAGCACTTAGCATAATGCTTGGCACATAGTAAGTGCTATATAAATGTTAGCTATTATTATTATCCTAGGATTTCAAGGTTAGAAGCTATGGGGCACAGTGGATAAAATTTTGGGCCTGGAATCAGGAAGACTTGAGTTCAAATCCAGCCTCAGATACTTACTAGCTATGTGACCCTGTGCATTTAACCTCTATTTACCTCAGTTTCCTCATCTGTAAAATGGAGATAATAATAGCACATATCTCCCAGTGTTGTTGTGGAGAATCAAGTGAGATAATTGCAAAGTACTTATCATAGTACCTGGCACATTATTATTATTATTGTTGTTGTTACTATTATGCTAATTTTCATCTCATCCAACCTGTTCCTGAAAAAGAATTCTCTCTAATAGTTGCATTTGCATCATCATTGCTTGAAGCCCTCCAGTGAGGGGAATCCTCAACTTCCCAAGGCCACCTATTCTGTGTTGGGCTAATGAGAATTATTATGGAAATTTTCCCTTACATTCAGTTAAATTTGCCACTTTGAAACTTTTACCCATTGTTTTTAGTGCTCTCCTCTGGGACCAAACAGAGTAAGTCTAATCTGTCCTCCATGTGAAGACCTTTCAAGTATGGCTTTGAGCTAACGGCAATCAGTTGTATTACTATGTCAATACGATGTGGTTCAATGATGTGATATGAATAAGGAAAGATGGTTTGGGTCAGTTTTGTAGTGAAACCTCACCCGTATAAATTGCTTGGGGGAAGTGAGATCTCAAATAACAAAGTCTCTGAATTATAGTCTTTTTTTGTGTTTTTGAAAAAAAAAAAAAGAAATTCACATAACTTTAGTCTATATTTTAAAGGAATGGCAAGTTGTAGATAATAAGTTTGCAGTTTCATGTGCAATCATCTTTTTTATTATGCTATATTATGGAAATGCTTATTTTACTCCATAAAATAAAAATAAAATAAAGTTTTAAAAAAAGGACAAAAGGAGAAATACAATTTAATTGAATTTGGAAGCCAAAAGAGGAGTTAGCAATATTGAGGCCTTCCAAAAGAAATCTATTCAAATGTTTCTTGAAATATACAGAAAATAATGGAATTAAGTTTAGAAGGAAGTACAGACAAGCAGGACAGTTTTGAAAGTAATGTGTGGAATTTATTATATACTTAAAAAAATCTAACAGCGTGAAATGTAGATCCATGGTTTCATTTGGAATTCTCTTTTTGTATTTTGCTATGTTTAGGAAAACGCTTGATTTGGGGGGTTTAGTTCAGAATTTTAAAACATTAAATAAAAAATAAATTAAAATGTAATATAAACAATATCATATATATATATAAATAACATAATAATATAAATAAAATAAAATAAAAGTAAAAAAGAGAAATAGTTTCACAATTTTCTTATAGTGAAATTTCTGCTCGTGAAGATTGTCAGAATTGATACCTCACGGTCTTTAAACATACTTTGTGAACAGATAAAAATGATTTGTTCTGTGCTTGTATGCAGGTGAACACATGTTAATTAGTGCATCTAAAGGCCTGGAAGATATTTTTTCTTAATCAGCTTGTTTATATTTATACCATTCTTAGGGATGGGGATAGGGAATGGACCTGTGATTTTGGCAGTATAAGGAACTCCCAAGTGAGAAAATTCCCTCGGCCTATGAAGCTCAACATTTTCTCTGCCACTGATAGTTTCAGAGAGTTGCCTAGAGCCCCCAGAGAGACGTTAAGTGACTGGCGGCATGTCAGACTGTCCATGTTAGAGCCAGGTCTTGACCTCCATGTCTTTCCAGTTTTGAGACCAGTTCTCTATCTACCATGTTCTGTTTTCTTACAATAATATTAACATAATAATAATTCCAAAATAATTCTGAGATAAACTTTGTCCCACTGTAACGCAAATTTTTAATTAAAGCCAAGTTTTGAATTAATAAATGCGGAGGGGAGGGAATAAACATTTCTATAGGGCTAGGCCAGGGGTGGGGAATCTGTGGCCTCAAGGCCACATGTGGCCCTCTAGGTCCTCAAGCACAGCCCTTTGACTGGATCCAAACTTTACAGAACAAATCCCCTTAAAAAAAGGATTTGTTCTGTAAAATTTAGACTCAGTCAAAAGGCCACATGTGGCCTCGAGGCCTCAGGTTCCCCTCCCCTGGGCTAGGCATTGGCCTAAGTCTAGCAGAAAGAGAAATTGGATCTGTGAGTTCAAGCCCTAGTTCCAGGGCTTGTTCCCTAGTTCCAACACTTAGTAGCTGTGCCTCTTGAAAAGTCATTAATTTCTCTGAGCTTCAGTTTCTTCATCTGAAAAATGAAGTATAATTACACTTGCATTACTTACCTCACAGGACTTCTATAAGGAGAGTGTTTTGTAAATCTGAATGTGCTCAGCTGCTGTAAGCTAGTTCTTAAATCTTTAAATCTGCCTCTTTTTTGGAACTCTTGTTACCTTGTTTGAGATTCAGTATTTTTTCCTCCGTTTTTTTGGGGGGCAACCAGGTAGTGCAGTGGATAGGGTGCCAAGCCTGGAGTGAGGAAAACTCATGTCTCTGAGTTCAAATCTGTCCTCAGATACTTACCAGCTATGAGATCTTGGGCAGGTCATTTAACCCTGTTTGCCTCAGTTTCCTCATCTGTCAAATGAACTGGAGAAGAAAATGGCAAACCACTCCAGTATCTTTGCCCAAATGGGGTCATGAGTCATACAGGACTAAACAGCAAGTTTTTCCTTCATTCCTCCTTCTTTTGTAGTTCAGATTTGATAATATTTTTAGGTCCATAGAAATCTTTCCTCATAATCCTATGAAGCAAGTATCATTTTTCTCTATTTTACTTGGGAGAAAAATGAGGCTCAGAGGTCGTGATTTGCTTGGGGTTACACAGATAGAGTTGGGTTTTGAATCCAGACTGGGGCCAAGGGGTACAAATTACAAGGAGGTAGCTTTCAATATAATATAAAAAGAACTTTCTAATGGCTAGAGCTGCCCAACAAGGAAATTGTTTGACTTCTGAGAGTGAATTCCCTGTCACTGAGAGTACAAACTGGATAACCCTTTGCCGAGAAAGCTATAAGAGAGATTTTTGCAATAGGTGAGAGATTAGACTAGACGAGGTCTAAGGTCACTTCTAACTAAGATTCAGGGATTGCTTCTCAGATAAATATTTGTATGAATTGTTGAGGAACTAGAAAGGCTCATTAAAACAGACTCTACCTTATTTTCCCTCAAACCCAAGGAGCTCAGTTGTTCATTGAAAATTATTTCTTGGGGCAGTTAGGTGGTGCAGCGGATAGAGGCCTGAGTTCAAGTCTAGCCTCAGACACTTATTAGCTGTGTGACCCTGGGCAAGTCACTTAACCCCAATTGCCTCTAAAACAAAATAATTCTTTAGAGAGGTTTCACAGTTGTGGTCAGACCTACTTCACTCTGAAATCCTCAGCGGCCAGTTTAGAGTTATCAAGCTGCAGGATACAACGGGCATTGGCCACCCGGGCAGCGTTAATCTGGAAGAAAGGTTGAGAGAGAAATAGAGAGAGAGAAATAGATGACTGATTAGAAGGTTCTCATAGTTAAATTTATTTTAAAATACAATTACTTCAAATTAGAGTCTGGTATTTGGGAGACAATAATCATGTCAGGTATTTAAAAAAAAAATAAGTGAATGGAAATTACAAATGGTCTGAACTATTGAATGGCAGAATGGCCTAGTGGATATAGAGTTAGTCTCAAAGCTAGAAAGACCTGGGTTCAAATCCTGCCTCTGATACTTATTGGCTATATGACCCTGGGCAAATCATTTATCTTTCAGTGCTTTAGGCAACTTTCTAAGACTTTTAAGTTGTAGAGAAGGAGTCAGTCTATCTTATGAGAAGGAATTTCCTTATCCTATTCCAATGAAATCATCTATTCAGTCCCTCTCCCCATCCTGGAATGTCAAACCTAGAGTTCTCATACTATTAACTCATTTCAATTACTTCAAGAGCTTCACTGGCTCCCATTTACCACTAGGATCAAACACAAACTCCTCTGTTTGGCACTTAAAACTCTTTACAACCCAGCCTCTTTTCAACTTTCTAGTCTTCCCATACTTTACTCCCCCCATGCATACTAGGATCAGCAATGATGGCCCCCTTGCACTTCCTCCAACATGCCGCCCCATTGGCTGTCTCTATGCATTCCTTCCCAATACCTCCACCTCCTAGTTTCTCTGTCTTCTTTCAAGACAGTTGAAATTGTGGCAGTGAGGTGGCGCAGTGGATAGAGCACTGGCCCTGGAGTCAGGAGGACCTGAGTTCAAATCTGGCCTCAGACATATAACACTCACTAGCTGTGTGACCCTGGGCAAGTCACTTAACCCCATTGCCTAGCCCCCCCAAAAAAAATACAAGACAGTTGAAATCCTGCATTCTGCAAGAAGCCTATCCCAGTATCTCTTGTTACTGTATGCATATCTTGCATATTGGTAGTTATTTACATGTTGTCTAATATTATAATGTAAGATACTTAAGGGCAAGGGCTGTCTTTCCCTTTCTATTCATCCCTCAGTACTTAGCACAGTACCTGTTGAATATTAGGTGCTTAATAAATACTTGCTAACTGACCTTGGTCCAAACCTATGATTTCATTGTCTACCCACATGTAGTATTAGAGACTCATCAGGGCTTGCCTGGGGGCCCTGAAAATCCCATGTACACAATGCCAACATGAATCAGAGACAAGGCTGGAACCCAAGGCTTCCTAATAGATAATGAGGCTGTTTCACCATCCATGACATCTCTATCCATAATAGCTGGAGATGTAGCATGGCAAAGACCTGACTTCAGGTCTTACCCAGAACACAAATTACCTATGTGACCACGGGCCTGTTTCTGTATCCCCTCTGCCTAACATAGTGCCTGGCATGTAGTAGGCACTCAATGAATGCTAGTTGGACAAATAAGTAACAACCTCTCAGTGATCCATGGCAACTCTAAGGCTATGTGTTATAGAGGAATGGCCGAACAGCTCTAGCAGGAGCTTTCACAAACTAATGAAGTCACTGGACTGGACTCCCTCCCCCCCCAAACCTGACATTTCTATAATGCTATACTATACTATATTCTATGCTGTGCTATGCTATTATATACAGTTTTAAGCTATTAGACTTGTCTAAGACCTTTGGGACACTCTCTCTATAGACACATATAGATGTATATGAATATGTGTAACTTCCTCTCCATCACTACTTGTCACCTATCTATCATCTATTTCTATTGGGCCCTGAAGGCTCAGAGCAAGTGTCACTATTCTCTTTTGGTCAGAAACCCTGAGGGTCTTCTCCTCCCAGATTTTTTTTTTTTTTTGGACTAAGTAAAAGAGGCCATTCTTTGTCTCCCTTCTCACCTAGCTTTAATCACTGAATGGGCGTTGCCTCAGTCAAACTGAGATGTAGGAAAAGCCTTAGCTTGAAAAGGCCAAGGTCTCCCATTGTATCTGGGGCCACCTCCAGTCGTGTTGGTTACTATGAGGTCTTATTGGCTTTGAGACCAAACTGCCACTCCAAAGTAAAATGAAGATCTCTGTTTTACAGAGGTTCAGAGAGCTCTCATGGTATGACAATCTTAAGGAGGGAAGTTAGAAGGGGTAGCTAGGTAGCTAGGTGGTGCAGTGGATAGAGCTCTGACCTTGGAGTCAGGAGGACCTGAGTTCAAATCTGACCTCAGACACATAATACTTACTAGCTGTGTGACCCTGGGCAAGTCACTTAACGCCAACCGCCTCACCAAAAAAACAAAGGAGAGACCTTAGAAAACACTTCTACTCTTCCTCCCCCTCCCCCATTTATAGATCTAGGTTTCATAGATGCAGGGTTTAAAAGTGCCTTAAATGTCACATAACCCAACCTCTTTATTTTGTAATTAAGGACAGTAAGGAGAAGATAAGTTAAAATCTCCCAGAGTCACATTGCTGGTGAATGTCCAAGCCAGGATTTGAACTCAAGTCTTCTGACTTCAAATTCAGTGCTTTTTGATTGTGACACCACCACCACCAGCAGCAGCAGTATCTACTATGCTCCTTACTAATTAGATATGTCTTAGAGAATAACCCTTTCAAATCTATGTCAATCTAGCTACATTAATGCTTTTTAAAAAAATCATTACAATTGGCATAATGCTTTACAGTTTATGAAGGAGTACCTTATGGGATCTCATTTAATCTCTCTTTTTTTTTGGTAAGGCAATTGGGGTTAAGTGACTTGCCCAAGGTCACACAGCTAGTACATGTCAAGTGTTTGGTCTGAGGCCGAATTTGAACTCAGGTCCTCCCGACTTTAGGGCCGGTGCTCTATCCACTGCGCCACCTATCTGCCCCTGATCTCATGTAATCTCCCAAAAGTTATATAAAAATCAGAATTAGTCTATCTACTTGGATCATCTACAAATTTCATTTAGAAAATTGTATGGAGAGAGGGCTCTGGGTAAGAGGGATGGTTTCCTAGGCTCTAATTGTTTTAATAAAGGTAGGTTTTCACAAGAAGCCTGGAGAGAATGACCTGATAGTGGGGACAAAAATTAGAATACCTTTTGCCTGCTTTGGGAGGAGTCCTGAGACACCACCATGACTCTCACAAGAGCTTTATATAAATGACTCAACTGGCTGATGTCAGATATATCTTTAGAGAAGTGGACTCACAGATAAGTAACCTTAACTTTAAGGGTCATTTTTTCCTAAACAGGAAACGATAGTGAAAAGGAACTTCCTGCTTTGTTGATAGTCAAAGGCAAAGGTTAGCTGCCAGGACTATAAGCTTTCTTTAAGACCAAAGTCTATATAGGGCTTGGAATTGGTAATAAAGAGAGCACCACCTTTCCTGTGTACTACAGCTTTTGTGGATGGGACTGGGAGGCATCATAGGTGGAAAGAATATTAGCGCAGGAGTCAGAAGATTGAGGTGAGAAGCCTGCTTGTGTGAACCCTGGGGAATTTCCCTTCACTGGGTGGCTGCTTTGTTATTTGAAAAATGAGGCTGGAAGAGAGGACTTTTGAGGGTCCGTCTAACGCTAGGGCTGTTATCTTATGATAGATTGGCAAGAAATAAGAATGGAGAGGATACAATATTAATTTACATTAATAACAGTTCATCTTTATCTAGCACTTTCCCCCAAAATGAGCTTGTAAAGTAGGTGGTACATCATTCTTGTTTTACTGATGAGGAAACTAGAGCTGAGAGAGCTTAAAAGATTTACTAATATTCACAAGGCCAGTAAGTGTCTGAGGCAGAATTTGAACCTGGGTCTCAGGCTCTATCCATTATGAGTCACTGCCTCCCAACTAGTATTGCTGAAAAAAAAAATAGTAATGGTGACTAGAAAAGGATAATAGGTTTAAAATAAATTCAGGCATTATTGAGTCTTCTTCCAAGCATGGCTAACCATTTTCCACCCTATTTCATTGCATTCTCACTACTCATATCTGGAGCAATATGTCGGTGTTCATGTATATAGAGATTCAATATATGTTGGTGTTCATCTGTATAGGTATTCAATATATATTGGTATTCTTGTATATAGGTATTCGATATATGTTGGTGTTCATCTATATTGAGATTCAATATATGTTATTATTCTTGTATATAGGTATTCAATATATGTTGCTGTTCATCTATACAGGTATTCAATATATGTTGTTCATCTATAAGGTTTCAGAGAGTGAAGGAAGCCTCTGAAATGATTGGGGGAAAGTGTTGTGAATAAGGCAATTAAAAGGCAGCTACTGCCACATTTCTCAAAATTTAGAGACAACTATCCTATTCATTTATGACTGAGAAGCTATACCCAGGTAAGAACTTACTCATAAAATAAGGAGATAATTATAGATCAAATTTAAATCATCATTATCACAGACAACACAGAAAAGAGCACGGAACAGTAGAAAGCATGCTGGTTCAGGAGTGAGAGGACTTGGGTTCCATTCCCACCTTTCATAGTAGCATCTGTGACCTTGGGCAACTGCCTCAGTTTCCTCATGTGTAAAATGAAGGTGTTGTATTAGATGGCCTCTGAGGTCCTGTCTAGGCCCAGATCTACGATTCCTGTGTGACCAACATTATTGCCCTCCATCTGTCTCTCTGAGAAATCCCATGGATCTGATTTGCCTTAAGAAGTCACCCAAGGGGCAGTCAGGAGGACCTGAGCTCCAATCCAGCCTCAGACACTTATTAGCTGTATGACCCTGGGCAAGTCACTTACCCCCAATTGCCTCCAAAGAAAAAGAAAAAGAAAAAGAAAAAGCCACCCAGAATCTCTTACCTGATTTCGGAGATCTTCAATTGTTTTGAAATAGGCACTGTAGTCCCGGCTTAAGGTGGGAGAATTCTTCTCATACCATTGCCTGATCTGGATTTCCAGCTGGGAGTTGGTCTGCTCCAGAGAACGCACCCTTTCCAAGTAGGTGGCTAAACGGTCATTTAGATTCTGCATTGTGATTTTTTCATTGCCAACAGAGAAGTCTGCATTGAGACCACCTCCATAGCTGGCCACATAGCTGGTGCTTGAAATCCGGGTACCCTGACCTCCAGCCCCACCATAGACACTGGGAGAATAGAAACTTTGCACAGATCCCTTCCTAAGTGCTGCCCCACTCATGCCCACACCAGCCTGGCCAGATGAGCTGTTGCTTCTATGGAAACTTCTGCGAGAGAAATCCATAGTTGGGGTTGAGGACAGAACACTTGGACCCTCTGTGTACTTACAGGTTGTGGAGTGAAATCTGCCTCCCAGGAGACGGGGACTTTTATAGACTGGATGGACTCCACCCCTGGTGACACCTAAACTTCCTGTTATCCTTATAATCCATTCCTTACAGGTATCCCGAATTTGGCCATGCAAGACAGCTCAGAGATGACCACAAGTGGTCTTCCCCCAGGGGGGGGGGGGGGGGGGTGGTGTAGGATTTTTTTTTTTAAATGATGGTAACAAACAGAAACCATTCAATGAATGTTGTGACCCTTGCACCTCTCTTGGCAGAGTTTTCACTCCTCTCTACAAATAAGGCATATTTACCATCCTCATGAATAGTTTATGATTTAAAAAGGCAGATCTTTAAATGGAGTGCTACATTGGTATGGACCATTATTAACATTACAAAAATGAGGTTTTGATCCCCATGTGTAAAGATAGGTAGAGGAAGTAGAAAGTTTACCCCACTTGCCTAGAAAAATAGGAAGTTGGTTTAAGCACTGCAAACACCTGCTCTCCCTTGCTCCCATAATAGTCCAGATTTCTCTCAGCTCAATTTAGAATTTTAAAAATGTAAAAAGATAATTCATATATAACATTTCATAAACTTATCACAAGTTTGACATAACATATTTCTGCTCCCACCCAGTATTTCATTCCAGTCAATCAACAAACATTTTAAATGCTTTCTAGAAACCAATCACTGTGCTAAGTGCTGGGGAAATAAAGGCAAAAAAACCCAAGCAGGTAACATCATTCACCCGGCCCCCTTAAAAAAAAACCCAACAAAACAAAACAACAAGGCAATCTCCAAAGAGAGCTCAGGTAAAACCCATCTCACTTGCCATTATCACTCATCTCCTTTCCCACGTAACCCAACAGGAAAGTCATTGACATTATAGTCTAATATACATTTAAAATTTTTGGATTGAACTTGTGATTTCATTGCTATGGGGAACTTACAGGAAAGAAATTGTTTCTATGAAAGCAAATCAATGCCTGAGCCACTTATCTTCTCAGAGAATTATTTAAGGCACTGAAAGATTAAGGGACTTGCTGAAGGTGACTCAATCAATATGTACCAGAGACAGGAATTGACTCAGGTCTTCCTGATTCTGAGACCAGGTTTCCATCCATGATGCCATGCTGCCTCAGTATATCTTTTGTTGCTCAGGTATTTTTTTAGTCATGTCTGACTTTTCATGACCCTATTTTGGGTTTTCTTGGCAAAGATACTAGAGTGGTTTGCTATTTCCTTCTCCAGCTTATTTTACAGATGAGGAAGCTGATGCAAACAGGGTAAATGACTTTCCCAGGGTCACACAGCTAGTAAATGTCTGATGCTAGATTTGAACTCAGAAAGATGAGGTTACCAGTATATCTTTACCACAAGAAATAGGTAAAAGAACAGTACTGAGACTCCTGCAGCAGTGGCTCATTGCTTGGGTAAAAGACCTGGCTATCTCCTCAGTTGCAGCTATGATGTTGACACTGTTAGTGACTTGAATTCAGGCATTTCTTCTTACCAAGAGAACCACCAGACTAGGATGGTCCGTACTCCTCGCAAAGTTCATAATGAGCACTATCTGAAAGGACTGTGGATGTTTATCCCAGAAAAGAGACATCTTATTTGGGGAGGAGTGTGCTATAACAGCTGTCTTCAGATTTTGAAGGGGTGGTCACATAAAAGGGATTGTATTTGTTTTTCTTATCCCCAAAGGGTAAAATTAGGGGTTATGGATGGAAATTGAAAGAAAGCAATTCAATCTTGATGTAAGGAAATATTTCTTAACATTTTGAGCTAAGCTACAGCGGACTAGGCTGCTTTAAGAGGTGCTGGGTCTGCTTTCACTTGATATCTTTAAGAAAAGGTGAAATGACTACTCATCACTTAGGTTGTATGAAGATTTTTATTCAGGTATGAATTAGACTAGAAGAGATCCCTTTCAACATTCAATACTGGTCTGTGAGGGATGAGTGTTCTGATTAGCGTGAGGAGAATCATTGGGCAACAATAACTTCCTCATCCTTGATTAGGCGATCATCTGGTCCTGTGTTCACCATAGCATGGCATCATGGCCCCATGTCCAAGTTGGAAAAGGTCCCCTCCCCAAACTCTACTGTCTTCACAAGAGAGTCAAATTGGTTGTTTAATTTAGCAGAAGACATATAATATCTCTGATGCACACTCACATGCCCCATAAACAACTGTATTTGGAAGGAGACTTCAGCAAAATCTCTCCATTGGTCCTGATCCCAAAGGGAAGAGCCTCTGATTGTCCAGTCTTATTTACTCTAGGACACAGACCCATACCCTCCAATTAGGAATCAGTGTGGACAAAAGATGAAGACCTTATCTGCCCAGTCCTCCAAGATTCTCTCACATGCTAGCCATGGGATCACACAGTTCAATCCACTAGGAGGATTTTCCAGGATCCCTATATCCCAGAGTGAACCTTACTTGATTAATGACTACTAAAGTCTAATTGTACATGTCCGTCTTGTATTGGGAAGAGTCATCTACGAAACAGGCAAAACAGCAAGTTTAGGAGCCTGGTCTTCATAGGTAGGGGCCCATTGGGTTAGTGGAGGAGGTAGAGCATTGGGGGTTGGACTGGAGGTCTCAACCTCTGGAGGAGTCATTAGTGAAGTATATTAAAATCTGATGGAGCTAAATGAGCACAGTCTTGAATGTACTATTTCCATTTAACAACAGAGGTCTTCTGTGTGTGCCCTAACCATCTTGTATGAGGGTCCATCTTGCATCACCTAACTCCAAATATGCAACTCTGGATAAAGAATAATAGTATAACTCTGAGTTGTTTACTCAGTAGCAACTGAAGTCCATTAACAAGCAAATAACTGATTTTCAAAAGTGATATAGTAGATGGATGCTTCAGAGAGCTTATAGCTCTTGAAACCTAATTTTTTTTGTTATTTTTTTAAATTTAGTCACTCCTAGGTGCTTGCCAAAGGCTCCACTTGGTCTGGTCTTTATGGATAGAGATATCCAAATAGGCTCCACTGGACCACACCCTCAACAATCTTTGTTCAAATGACTGAGTATGTTGTAATTTAATCTTTACATATAGCCTTCCAGGTTCCTTGGAAGTGCTCATTTACCCACTGACCTTTCTGGGGAGGCTACCATGAATGAGGGAGGTAGGATTATGATAAGTCAGAGATGGGGTTCTCAATTCTTATCCTCCCTTCTGCTCTCATTCCCTTCCCTTTTAGCCCTGATCTCAGCAGGATTTCACATGTTTCCTAATGAAAATTCTAGGAGATTCTTTTCTCATGTGATTTTTGTGCCTTATGAAGTTGGAATGGGAAGAAGCCAAATTCACTGCTATTTATTAGCAAACCATACCTTGAGAACTCTACTAATATTCTGTCCACTCCCTGACCACACATAAAGCTTTGGAGCTCCTAAATTTCCTACTGGTTGCTTAGACACCAACCCCTATAAATATTTACTGAATCTCCATTTCTGGGTAGATAGAACAGTGGTTATGATAGAGTTGCATTTTGACCTTCAGGGTAGACTTTGTTGTTCATGTTAATGATTAATGCCCAATATGGTAGGAAAAAACCATAGGCAGGCTAGATTAAAATCTGTCATTTTCTTTGTGCTGTTCATTGTTTGGCTTTGTAATAAAGTTGGACATGGGTGTGAGGGCTGTCTTCCCCTATGTTGTAAGTGGGATACTCTTTTATCATCCATTGAGAAGAAAGACACATGGAGATATGATATAAAATTTATTGAGGAAGTCATGCACTCACTCTCAGACCCACCCTAATGTGCTGTCTCTGGTTGCTTTTTGAGAATTCAAAATGGCACCATTCAGATTTATGATCAGTCATGGCTTCATGCCCACCTGGTGCTAGAATTACTTCATGGGAAAGGCACCAGGCTCTAATTTATACTTTACCTCACCTGCCAACCACAGAGCCTCTACAATGACCCTAATCCCCATTCTCCCTTTGTTTTCTCTGGCAAACCCAGCACTTTAGAGATCTATACCAATTCATAACTTCCAGGGATCCATACATGAATACATCCATAAATCACCAAATTGCCAGGGATTATCCTTGGATACAAATACATGAACCAACTTTCATTCTCTCAACATGGCAATCTCAGCACTCTCTAAATTCTTTCTCTGACTCACACTGTTAATTACTACAAGTGTGACTAATTCGTGGTCCATTTTCTATCCTACCTATTCCATATCCCCGACGGCTACTTTCCTAGTCATCAGATATCAATAAACAGAAGGAGAGGGATGAAGATTGCACCTGTGATTTCATTGATATGGAGAACTTCCTGGTGAGAAAACTCCCTCTACCAATGCAAATTACCATCTTCTCTGAAATGTAGAATCTTAGAGTGTTGTCTAGGAAGCTATGTGACTTATCAAGAATTAGACACACCTGTTAGTTCTAATTCTTACTTACAACATCACTAATGTGAAAATATGTTTAATAGGAATAGCCTATATCAGATTGTGTGCTATCTTGGGGAGGGAGGTGAGGAGGGAGGGGGAGAAAAATTTAAAACTCAAAAGCTTATGGAAGTGATTGTTGATAATTCAAAATAAATTAATTAAAAAAAGAATTAGACCACCTGTTCCAACAAATACCAGGACCAGGAGAATATCCTGGGAAGTCCTTTATAAAATAGTCTAGGAGAAAATCAAGAATTGCCAGTAACTTTGAATCCTCTTTGAGCTGACACAAAGCAACTTCCCTCTCATACTTCATCAGTGGAGTTGAATTTACCATCACTAGGAGTAGACCATCTTGTCCTGGATCTACTTAACGGTGTCTGCCATAGGGAAGGGACTGTGGGAGTGGATGGGCTGAGAGGGTCCTCATTCATTGTTTAGCTGAATGCTATGCTCATAGTCAGTGCTCGGTAAATAATATTTGAATGAATGAATGGTCACTTCTCTGTGGCGTGGTATAGTGGAAAATGTAATGGAGTCAGAGGACCTGGATTCAAATCATGGCATTTCCATTGACTGCTTATGTGACACTAAGCAACTCACTTCTCTCTTGGGCTCAGTTCCCTCAGTTATAAAATAGTTTTTGGAATAGGTGATCTTTAAGATTCCTTTTTGCTCTAAGTCTATTATCTTATGAATTACCAGAGAAGGTAGATACCATGATGAAAAGGGAATAGCACCTCTCTAGTGGCTATGATGTTCAGTAATAACAATGGGCAGTAATATGGGATAGCGAAGATTCACCAGGCTATAGGGTGGAAAGGGTAGGGACCATGGAGTCAGGGGACCTGGGCTTCAGTCTGAATTCTCAAAATTGCCAGCTGTGTGACATTGAACAAGTCACTTAACCTTTTTTAGCCTTAGTTTCCCCATCTGTGGAAAGTGGATAATAATACCCCTTGTACCCACCTCACAGGGATATTGTAAGGCTCAAAAGAAATAACTCTTATAAAGGGCTTTGAAGGATTTAGGTGACGTAGCGGATAGAGTGCTAGTTCTGGGATCAAGGAAACCTGAGCTCAAATCTGGCCTCAGACACTTACTAACTCTATGACCCCTGGCAAGTCACTTAAGCTCTGTTTGCTTCAGTTTCTTCCCTGTAAAATGGGGATAATAGTTGCACCTACTTCTCAGGGCTTTTGTGAGGATCAAATGAGATGAAATTTTTTGTAAAGCATTTTGCAAGCTTTAATGCATTATGTATATTATTGTTGTTTGTCCTTTGTTCTCAAAGAGGATCAATGACATAAGGAAGGTGATGTCTTGACTTGCCAATGAATTAGATTCAAGTGAGGCAGGGCTGCTGTATATTATTATTATAGCTTTGAAAGTTACATGTTGAATTTATCATATACTTAAAATTATGGATAATAGAGATTCAGTCTCACCTACAATCTTTTTTTTTCATTGTATCTGGAAATATTTTCTTTTATAATTTTTGGTATGCAGTAGATTGGTGGCCCATTTAATTAGTCCATCAAAACTTATATCTTGAATAGGCATTGCAAATGGAAAATGATCTGGGCCAGAACTAATTAGGAGGATAAAATTAGATTAGATAATTTTAAAAATTATTTCATTTGATTACAGGGCATGTGTCTCAGCAAAACAGTGATTTAAAAATGTAAATTGAATCCACTTTTAATCCTGTACATCTGAACTCATATTTTCTGCAAAACCTTTTCCTTTTCTTAACTTCCCCTATTTGCCTTCAAGGGCACCAGCAACCTTCTAGTTCCCCATGCTCAAAAACAAGGTGTTATCCTAGACTACTCACCGTCTCTCATCTGTCAAATTCAATCTGTTGCCGAGGTCTGTTGTTTGTACCTTTGTTACATTTCTGATATAGGCCTCCTTCCCTGCTCTGACACTCACCATCCCTTTCCAGGCCCTTGTCACCTTACACCTGGTCTATTGCAATAACGTGCTGATGACTCTGCCTGCCTTGTCTCTCCACACTCCATTCAGCTACAAAAGTGATCAGACCAAACTCTGATCATGTCACCTTCCCCATCCCCACCCCCCCATTCATAAACCCCAGTGGTCCCCTATCACCTCCAGAATCAAATATCACTGTTTGGCATTTAATGCTCTTTATAGCCTGCCCTCAAACTGTTTTGGCTCAGAGCTCAGAGAAGAACTCTTATCTGTTTACACGAATTGTTCTGGTAGTCATTTTGCCTTGGGGATGCCACTTTTGTTGAATGTGAATATTTAGCTTGGAGAGGATAAGTCTATGATCAATTTTGAATGCTGTGGATAAGAGTTTTGAATGCTGTGGATAAGTTCATTTACCTTGGTAGTGTACTTTCCAGGGATGATAATGAGGTTGACACCCAATGTCAGAGCTAGCTCAGTGTTTGGGGAAAGAGGAGGTATTAAACTGACTACCAAACTGAAGGTCTACAG
The DNA here is from genome assembly GCF_900497805.2 of Vombatus ursinus. NCBI lineage: Eukaryota > Metazoa > Chordata > Mammalia > Diprotodontia > Vombatidae > Vombatus > Vombatus ursinus. The sequence continues at coordinate 415,199 of NW_020954579.1, read as the reverse complement.
AGCTGTTATGCTGACCTCATTGTTCTATGCCTGTGAAACCTGGGCAGTATACCAGAGCTTTGCCAGGAAATTGAATCGCTTCCATTTGAATTGTCTTAGGAAGATTCTGAAGATCTCCAGGAAGATTCTGAAGATCTCCTGGCAAGATAAGATACCAGACACTGAGATCCTTTTTCAAACTAAACTGCCAAGCATTTAAACTCTGCTTCAGAGAGCACAACTCTGGTGGGCTGGCCATGTTGTCTGAATGCAAAATGTACTCTTGTCAAAAAGACTATTTTATGGAGAACTCACAGAGGGCAAGTGTTCAGATGGCAGTCGGAAGAAGCGATACAAGGACACTCTCAAGGTCTCTCTTAAGAACTTTGGAATTGATTGTATGACATGGGAGACACTGGCACAGGACCATTCAACATGGCCTGCCCACATCAAAGAAGGTGCTGTCCTCTATGAGAAAATCAGAATTGAAATAGCTCAAGAGAAACACAAGATATGCAGCCTTAGAGAATCCACCCCAAAGATTCACACAGACTGTTTGTGCCCAATCTGTGGTAGAACATTCCGAGCTCGTATTGGTCTGATCAGCCACAGTGGGACACACTAAAACTTGACTGTAGCATAGTGGTGTCATTTTGGTCCTCTTAGAAGGCTAAAGACAACAAAAGCCTGCCCTCTCTTCTCATCTTACATCTCCCCCCAGCCCCTGCCCCAACTCTGTGATCAAATGACACTGGCTTCCTTTCTCTTATTCTCACAAGACAAATCCATCTCTGAATTCTCTACATTTTCACTGGTTGTGTCCTATAGCTAGAATTCTTTCCCTCCTCAACTCTGTCTCCTGTCTTTGCTTACTTCCTTCTGGTTCAACTATTAAACTCTTACTTTCTGTGAGAAGTCCTTCCTGGTCCCCCTTATTGCTGGTGCCTTCCTTCTGGGATTATCTTTAATTTATCTTGTATGTAGCTTGTTCATACATAGTTATTTGCATATTGTTTCTCCCATTAGACAGTGGGATCCTTGAGAACAAGGACTGAGCCACCCTTTCTTTGTATTACCAGCACTTAGCACAATGCCTGGCACATGATAGGTCCTCAATAGATTGTTGCTGTTGTTTTTTCGGGACAACCTGGGTACAAATCGCACCTCTGATGCACACTGGCTGTGGGTGGGTAAGCCATTTAGCCAACCTGTGCTCTCTGAGCCTATATGTTGCAAAGAAATTGTTGACCTATACAGGCAGCCCCAAGAGCAGCTCTGTCCACTAACATCATGATGCCATGTGACCATGAATCATGGAAATTTACAATCTAAGAATCAGAATTTTAGAAGAGTGAAAGGACTTTGGGAAGATTCATATAAATAGTGCATATATAAGGGACAGTATGACTTGCAAATGAGAAGTGACATTAAAAACATGAAGGATAATGATTAGAAAGCCCCATATTTATCACATGATAAAGAGAAGTATGCATAGAATAATTTTGTATATATATATGTATATATCTATATCTATATCTATCTTTATATATAGATAGATAGATAGATAGATAGATATATTTGTGTCTAATGGTAGCCATCTCTAGGGCAGGGGGGGAGGGAAGAAAAAATTTACATGATAACCTTATTATATATGTAAAAAGAATAGCAAGTATACATAATAGATTTGCAGCTTCATGTGCAATCATCTTTTTTATTATACTGTGTTATGAAAATGCTTGTTTTATTCCATAAATTAAAAAAAAATACATCACAAGAGCTTAAAAAAAGTCACATAGAATTTATCATTTAGTGAGGATGAAAGATTACAACAGATGGACAGGACAGATATACACTGGATTACTAACCTCCACTAGACTCCTCACAAAATATGAAAGGAGCCAGAGGAAGATCTCCACCATTCTGTGCAGAGCAACTATACAGGATTCATGGAAAGTCATGGAAAAAAATTGCATACATCGAGAAAGCATGAATGGGTTACAGTCCATATCAGTGGAGGGAATATTTGCATTGATTAAATTATGGATCCATTGAAGCATCAAAGCAAGTCAACCTCAATTTTGGGAATGTTTTTAATTTTAAAGGATCAATTTGCATGATATTACACACAATATTGGGGCAGCACAGTGGATAGAGTGCTAGGCCTGGGGTCAGAAAGACTCATTTTCCTGAGTTCATGTCTGGCTTCAGATTCTTACTAGTTGTGTAACCTTGGGCCAGTCACTTAATCCTGTTTGCCTCAGTTTCCTCAGCTGTAAAATGAGCTGGAGAAGGAAATGAACTACTCCAGTATCTTTGCCAAGAAAACCCCAAATGGTGTCATGACGAGCTGGATGTGACTGAAACTATTGAACAACAATAAACACACAATATTTAGTTAATCCTTAATCATAAGAGAAGGCAGCATGATGGATGGAAAAAGCACTGAGTCTAGAGTTATAAGATCTAAGTTCAAATCCTGCCTCTGATGGTTATTAATTGTGTGTCTTTGGTAAAGTTACTGAACCTCTCTACACCTCAGTTTACTTGTCTGTAAAATGAGGCCTATAAGGCCTTTTCCACATCTAAATCTATGATTCTATGCTTTTCAGGTGAGGAGGAGAAACCTCATGGACTAGTGACCATGGTGTCAGGAAGATCTGACCCAGTACTAGCTGTGTGACCACGGACAAGTCATTTTACCTCTCAGTGCATGACCTCATCTGGGGTTTTCTTGGCAAAGATACTAGAATGGTTTGCCACTTCTTTCTCCAGCTCATTTGACAGATGAAGAGACTGAGGCAAACAGAGTTAAGTGCCTTGCTCGGGGTCATGCAGCTAGTATGTGTCTGAGGCTAGATTTGAACTCAGAAAGATGAATCTTCCTCACTCCAGTCCATGTACTCTATCCGCTTTCAGTGCCGCCTTCAGTGGAGGGAATTTCACGCCAGGAAGTTCCCAAGCAATGAATCACAGACCCAGACCAAAAATAAATAAATAGATAAGTAAATTTTTACAAAAAATAAGGGAAGAGAGAAATGTGTGAGATCTCTGTTGTTCTTTTGTTGCTGCTCGTCATTGATTCAGTCGCGTCAGACCCAATGGTCTGACCCCACGGACCATGCTATCTGTCCATGGGGTTCTCTTGGCAAAGATACTGGAGTGATTTGTCATTCCCTTCTCCAGTAGATTAAAGCAAACAGAGGTAAAGTGACTTGTCCAGGGTCACACAGCTAGTAAGTGTCTGAGGCTGGCTGAACTCAGGTCTTCCTGACTCCAGGCTCAATGCTAGTGTCTTTTATACTCCTATCATCCCTCATGTGTAAGTCACTACTCCACATTTTTAAGGTACTATATTGCTGTGCCTCAAATCCAGAATTAAGCTCATCTATTTTCAGGAAAGGAACCAAACTGCTCAGTGATTAAGTGATGGGTCCAAGGTCATACAGACAGGCTGTAGCCAAACCTAAGTCTCTTGGCTACTGTCCTCCAGACCACTCTGTGTCATTACTAAATCAGTTAGTGCCGCCTTCATTATGATCACATAATTACTTTGAGTATTCTCAGTGTTTTAAGGGTTCATTGACAAGGTCTAAAAAGTCATGGGAAATATTGTCTGGGTGTAGTTCATTAAATTACAATAATCTATTACAGATACTAAGATTCCATCTGAATAGTAGACATTAATCTCAATTTTATGAGAATGTCAGAGCTGGAAGGAACCTTAGAGACTATGAGTCTAACCCTCCCATTTTACAGAGGATGAATTAGGGCTACTAGGTGGCATAGTGGAGTGCTGAGCCTTGAATCAGGAAAACCTGAATTCAGATCTGTTCTTAGACACCTGGGCAGCTAGATGGTGTACTGGGTAGAGTGCCTAGCCCAAAGTCAGGAAGACTCCTTTTCCTGAGTTCAAATCTGCCCTCAGACATTTACTAGCTATGTGACCTTGGGCAAGTCACTTAATCCTCATTTGCCTCAGCTTCCTCATTTGTAAAAATGAGCTGGAGAAGGAAATGGCAAACCATTCCAGTGTCTTTGCCAAGAAAACCCCAAATGGGGTCAGGAAGAGTTGGACACAACTGAACAAAAACAACAACAGTGTTAGACACTTTCTAATTTCATAACCTTGGGCAAATCAGTTACCTTCTGTTTAGCTCAATTTTTTCAACTGTAAAATGAGGATAATAATATCATCTCTCTTTCAGGATTGTTGTGAGGATCAAATGAGAAAATATATTAAGCACATAGTGCTTGATAAATATTTGTTTCCTTCCTTCTAATGAGAAGTGACAAGCCCCAAATCATACTGGAGGTTGGTATTTTTTCTTTTTCTTAAAATTATAAATGTAATAGTCACTGGGATTGGGTCTGGGCCTGTAATTTATTGGAATAAGGAACAGAGTGGGGAAGTTTCCCTTCGCAATGCAGGTAAATCTTTTCTTTTTAGTCTTAGCTGCCTAGAACATTGAAAGGTTAAGCAAATCTCATAGTTAGTTTGTAGCAAAGGAGGACTTGAACCCAGGTTTTCCTGACTTCAAGGTCAGCTTTTTATCCACTGCAAAGAACAGTGTGTGATGGAAAAATTAAAAAAAAAAAGAAGGAAGAAAAAAAACCATTGATTTGAAGTCAAAAGGCCCAAGTTTGTTCGTCCATGACCCAGGAGATGGTTTCCGCCTTAAAGCTAATAAAACTAATTAAAAGAGAGAAAGAAAAAAAGAAAAAACAAAGCAAAAGAGAAAAAATCAATAGCCCAAGGTGATGAATTGAAGTACATTTTTAGACTAATGAACTATTTAAGGATTACCTCCCACCCAATGATTTTTTTTTTTTAATTCAGGGCCCCTCTCTAGGCCACTGCTCCTGGGGAGATTGTCTGACATCCTGGGCTCTTGATTTTTCCCATGGTTAAGAACTACAGACACTGCTTGGGTTTGCTAGCCCCTGACCTCAAATCAGCATTCTGACAGCTTGTAGTTCAGGAGCATGAGCTGAAGCCTTTGAGTCAGGAGACTTTCTCTCCCATGACTTCATTAGTTTTCATAGATTTAATGATCATCTCAATGCAGGCGGTTCACAGATCTATAAGCTCAGCCTCAGACTTTCCCCTCAACTTCAGTCCCGTATCACCAACTACCTACTGGACATTTCAAAGTGGATGTTCTATAGGCCTTTCAAAATCACTCCCTCCAAAATGTGATTCATCTTTCCTGGGAAATCCTGATGCCAGCTGTGTCACCTTGGGGAGGTTGCTTTACTTTTATATGAAGCCTTACCCAGGGCTATTATAGAGAAAGTGTTTTGTCAGCCACAAAGGCTGTGGACATAGAAGCTACAAACCAAGTGGATTGTGCTGTAAGAAATGATGAGTGTGATGGAAACGGGAGCACAAGAAGACTTGTGTGAACGTGCAAGGTGAAGTAAGCAGAGCCAGGGTAACAATAAACACTGTGACTACCACAATGTAAATGGAAAGAATAATAGGAGAAAACAATTGAAACTAATGCTGTGAATTATAATGACTCAGGTTGGCTCCAGAAAAGGGACATGCATCTTCATTGAGGAGGGTGGACTCTGGTTGTAGAACATTGCATAACAAGATGGACTTTTGCGGGGTATGCATTGATTAGTTTTGCTGGGTTTTTTTCCTTCTCTTGTTTTCTTTGCTATAAGGGATGGTTGGGGAGGGAAGGGAGAAAAAAGGGCTACATTGGGAAATGTTGAGTATGTAAAAACAAAAGATCTCAAGAATTCTGAGTTTTTTTTCTTTTAGAGCTTATTTTTTTCTAGTAAAAGGAGGAGAGATATATAGGTCAGTAGCTAAAGGTGAGGGGCAGATCGAGTTAGAGTGTTTTTTTTTTTTAAGAGTGAAGGAAACTTACTTAAAGGCACCAAAGAATCCAGTAGATAAGGAGAGATGAAGATTAGAGAGAGGTGGCATGATAGAAGGGGCAATCTGCTGGAGAAGATGGGAGGGGATGACACCAAGGACATGTGTAGAGAGGGCTGGTCCTTTGCAAGAAAAGGGCCACCTTAATATCAGAGACTGAAGGAAAAGAAGGAAAAGTGGAGGATGGTGTCAAGGGTTTTAGGGGTGAACAGAAGAGGAGAAAAGAGAGCTCATGGCAAATGACCTCAATATTCTCAGTAAAGAGTTAAGGTTCCTCACTGATCAGATTGAGAGAAAGGAAAGTGTGGGAGATTTGAAAAGAGAAGACAATTGTTTATTAGGTCTCAGGGGCTGCGGTTGAAGTAAATATCCCAGTTAGGGATTTCCAGAAAATTGATAATTAGGAAATTATACAATCAGAAGCTTTATAGTTATGTGATGCAGCAAGCAGACAAAGCATATATATATATATAAAGCATATACACACTCTGTATGGCAACATAAAAAAAGGAAGAAAGTGACATCAGAGCACTAGGGGCTGGAGCTCAGGATGACTTGTTTTGATTCTTTAGGGTTCAAATCTGGCCTCAGACATTTGCTAGCTGAGTGACTTAACTCTGTCTTCCTCAGTTTCCCCAACTATAAAATAGAAATAATAATGGCACCTGCCTCCCACAGTTGTGAGGATCAAATGAGATAATATTTGTAAACCATTTAGTACAGAGCCTATCACATAGTAGGTATGTTAAAAATACTTCCTTGTCTTAGAGGCCATTTCCCAGCAATTTTTACAACGCATCCTCCTACTCTTTTTCCTCCTTCCAGTTCCCTGATATGTATTGTCTTCTCCCCATTAAAATCTAAGTTCCTTGAAGGCAAGGGACTGTCTTGCTTGTTTGTTTTTGTATCTCCAGTATTTAGCACAGTGCCTGGCACATAGTAAGCATGAATGCTCGCTCGCTCTATCTATCTATCTATCTATCTATCTATCTATCTATCTATCTATCT